>NC_044906.1:70313912-70613912 GCF_001633185.2 Quercus lobata | reverse complement strand
GAAAGAAAGACCACCATCTATCGTTTAAATCCAAAAAATAAATGGAAAAAAGAAAGACCACCCCAAAATGCCTAGATAGCTACATGAAGCCCACCAAGTGAAACCAATTGGAATTGGGGGAAGTTTCGTGACTTTAGTCTTTACTAGATTTAAATTTGATGAGTGTTATTCACGTTGCAAATCACCTATTCTCTTTTGTATCTTTGGTGGACTATTCACTTATTCAGTATTTACTATTTAGCACTAACATATCATATAATCATCCAAATCCAATTAGGTAGGTCTTTAAGAATGTTCTGTTTTGCAGACAAATGGCAACAAAAAATAAAAATAAAGAAAGAAAGAAATTGTATTATGCAAAATGTATGTTGTTTTCAGATCACTTATTTTCCTATAATTGCGTCCACTCTCAATATAAATAAATAAACAAAGCCACAATTTACTTTTGAAATGAAAACCAAAATTCCAAAGAACTAATCTGACAAATTATTAGTATATTTATTCATATTCGCAATCTTTCTATATATATATATATATATATAGCATGCCATGAGCATCCTCTTGTATCATCAAATCAACCTGTACTCATCTTCACACTCAATTCGAAGCAACCTCTTTATATGTTGAGATGATGATAATGGGGAAATGGAACCAGTATCTTACGTTATACCTTGCCTCTCTATTTTTCTTCGTTTCACTTTCAGAGAGTACTTCTAGTACTTCCTCTGAACACCTTTGCCTTCCTGACCAGAGCTCTGCTTTGTTGCAACTAACGCAAGAGTTTGTTCAAAAGAGAATGTATTCTGAATATGATGATTACTATAATGGTTCTTATCCAAAGATGAAGTCTTGGAAGGCAGATAGTGATTGTTGTTCCTGGTATGGGGTCACATGTGATACACAGAATGGTGAGGTGATTGCTTAGACCTGGGCAACAGTTGGCTTTATGTGCCTCTCAACTCTAACAGCAGTCTCTTCAGTCTGCGTCACCTTCGGAAACTCAACCTTGCCCTCAACAACTTCTCTTCCTCCACAATCCCACCTAAATTTGGCCAGCTTGTAAGGTTGACGCATCTCAACCTCTCTTTTTCCTTCCCACATGGCCGAATCCAGTCAGAAATTTCTTGGCTATCCAATTTGGTTTCACTTGATCTCTCTTTAAATTATTTTTGAATACTTTGTTGGTGGTGATTATTATGAGAAATTGTTGGATCAATGGATCTCAGAAGAATTGATCTTGAAGCACTTGTCCAGAACATGACATATTTGAGATAACTTTATCTAGACGACGTGAACATTTCATCGTCGCTACCCCAATCCCTAGCAAATTTGTCTACTCTGACTTCTCTTTCTCTGTCTTCGTGCTATTTGCAGGGTGAATTTCCCTCAAATATTTTCCTGTTGCCCAAGATACAAACCATTGATCTATCATATAACCAAAAACTCGTTGGTTTTCTTCCCAAATTTCAATCTTGAAGTTCCCTGAAGTAATTGCATCTTCGTGCAACAAAATTTTTCTGGGGAATTTCCTAATTCAATCGGCAACCTTGGGTCCTTGAGTGTTTTGGATCTTTCCGAAACAAATTTATTTGGAGAATTGCCCATTTCAATTAGAAACCTCAAGTCCCTGAATTATTTGAATCTTGATTCAAGTAATTTTTCAGGGGTGATTCCCCCATCTATTAGAAACCTATCACAGCCTACTTATCTTTCCCTTTCATATAACAATTTCCATGGTCAGCTTCCTTCCACATTTGGAAACCTTGCAAAACTCACTTCTCTGAAACTTGATAAGATCCTTTTCTATCAAGAAGTACCATCTTTCCTTGGAAATCTTACTCAACTTGAACAATTACGCCTTTCAAATAACAAATTTGGCGGCATCTTCCCACTTTGGCTAACAAATATTACTAAACTCAGTTTTATAAATCTCTCAGGAAATCAGTTGAAAGGGCTAATCCCATCCAAAATAAGCAGACTTCCTAATTTGTTTGCCCTTATTTTGTCATAAAACTCACTCACAAATGCCATTCCCTTAGATTTGTTTACAATCACTTCATTGTCTGTACTAGTTCTAGATCAAAATCAGCTTACTGGCCTACTCAAATTGCAAAATATCTCTTCATCACCATTATATGAATTGGGATTGAGTGAAAACAAATTGAATGAATTGATTCCAAGATCAATTGTCAATTTAACTAAGCTACAAATGCTACATCTTTCTTCGATTAACCAAAAGGGCAAGGTGGATTTAAACATTTTCTTGGAGCTTAAAGAGCTTCACGAACTCAATTTTTCAGGTAACAAAGCATTGTTTCAAAAGCAAATATCAATTCAACCCTCTCCAAATTTATAAATTTGTGGTTGTCTTGCAATTTGCCTGAATTTCCAGATTTTCTGGAAGCTCAAAATGAATTGCGAATTTTAGACCTTTCCAACAATAACATTAAAGGTAAAATACCTAAGTGGTTTTGGAATATTGGAAAAGATACATTGATTTTCCAAAATTTTCTTTTAACCTTTTAAGCAAATTTGAGCAACCACCATTAGTTCTTCCATGGAAAAATATGCAAACTTTAGACTTGAGTTCTAACATTGTCTAGAAATTATTTTTTTGCCTCAAAAAATAATTTGACCGGAGGTATCCCGCCAATGATTTGTAAGGTGCGTGCTCTACAAATTCTTGATGTGTCAAATAACCAATTGATTGGTCAAATTCCACAATGTTTACTTAACTTAAGCAATTCTCTTGCAGTATTGGTTATGAGAAATAACCTCTTTCAAGGAAAATTGCCTGAAATGTTCATAAATGGATGTACTTGAATCACAATCAAATACAGGGCAGATTCCAAGATCCTTAGTTAATTGTCAAATGCTAGATGATCTGAATCTTGGAAATAACAAATTGAACGATACATTCCCTTTCTAGTTGGTGTCTTTACCAGAGTTAAAGATTCTTGTCTTGCGAGCAAATGGATTCTATGGTCCTATATGTGATCCTCATATAAATTTCGACTTATCCAAGCTGCATGTCATTGACCTCTCTCCTAACAATTTTTTTGGCAAGTTACCATCCGAGTACTTTCAGAACTAGAGTGCAATCCTAGGGGTCACTGGCAAAGACAAATCACAACCAAGGTACATGGGAGATGACTCCAATTGTTACAAAGACTTAATGACTATAATGAGTAAAGGACTAGAAATGGAATTGGTAAATTTTTTGACCATCTTCATAGCTATTGATCTCTCTAACAATAGTTTTTTTGGAGAAATCCCAAATAGTATAGGGAATCCCAAGGCACTAATTGTACTCAATTTATCAGGGAATAACTTTATGAGCCATATCCTGTCATCGTTAGGAAACCTAATTGAGCTTGAATCTTTGGATCTTTCTTGAAATAGTGTCTTTGGTGAAATCCCTCAGCAGCTAAAAAGTCTCACATTTCTTGAGTATTTAAACCTTTCTCAAAATCAACTTATTAGTTAAATTCCACAAGGTGGGCAGTTTTTGACATATCAAAGTTCCTCTTTCAAGGGAAACTTTGGATTGTGTGGCTTTCAATTTTCAAAAAAATGTGGAAATAATGAGATACCATCTTCTTAAATGAAACGTGAATCATCCTTGGGAGAAGGATTTGGTTGGAAAGTGGTAGTGATTGGATATGCTTGTGGATTGGTAATTGGATTGCTTACTGGACATGTCACCTCAAGAAGGATGGATTGGCTAGTGAGAAATTTTGGAGTGAACGTACGTACGTGAAGATTAAGGTTGTGTTTGGCATTGGCTTAAAAAGTCAACTTTTTTTACTATTTAGCTTATTTTTGCTACTATTCAGCTTATTTTTGCAACTATTTATAGGCCTCATTGCACTTTTTGGTATTATTTATGGATCCCATTGTATTATTTCAACTACTTTTTAGTTTTATATACAGTACTTTCAGTAAAAAAAATTTAGTTTCAACTAAATAAATTATTCCCAAATGGACTCTAAGACAAGCAAAGGCACTTGCTAAGATTTACGACGATTGTAATAATTGTATTTAAGTGTGTAATAAGAGAAACCTAGTTGAGTATAATGAAATAATTGTAAGAGTCTTAGAATTATATTTTATTATACAAGATAGAAAAAAAAAAAGCGGGCACACCAATATTATATAAGTATGTCATCAACTCGCTATAGCTTAATACAAATCATTACATCACATCTCAAAATTTATATATATATATATATGTGTGTGTGTGTGTGTGTGTGTGTGGCTCAAGGGACAATCTAGAGTTGTGATTTGTGGTTAAAACAAAGTTTTGAATTTCATTTCAAAGACGGTTTTGAATTGACTATTAGAATAGAATATTTTGATACTAGTATGTACCGATATAATGTTTCAAGATTACTGTTAGGACAGAGTTTGGCTACAAACTTGGTTGTAAACTAAAGCTATAACTTCCATTAAAAAATTAACATGACTACGTACTTTGAAAATCTAACAATTGAATTGCATGTTTTTTATACTCTTAACACATGTCATATTTTGTGCCAATTAGATATTATTTACTGTATATTCCATTAACTTTATATTTCGCCAATGCCATTGCTAAATTCTATTCTCATATAAAGAATATTGCCATTTGATACTTCCTAGATCAGACTATTCACTTTGCAAAAACACAAACAAATTATAATTTAAATCATTAGGAAGTAAACCATTAAGTGTACGTTTGGCTCCAAATTAAAAAGCCAGCTTATTGTACTATTCAGCTTATTTTTGGTACTATTCATGAGCCCCACTACACCTTTTGATACTATTTATAAGTCCTAGCTAACTTTTACCTTTATCTATAGTACTTTCAGCAAAATGTTTTTAGTTTCAGCAAAATAAACAGATCTCAAATAAACCCTAAATATCCACGCAAATTGGAGACTCACACAATGTCTAGAATTAAATGGGTAACCCTCATCTCAAGCCCAAAATGTGATATCTAACACAAGGCCCCAAACATAGTATTCAATGCTAGCGGATTCACTGGAATCATCTTCCATGAATTCAGTGATGGCTTCATCCCATCTTCATCACCATCAATTCAATCTTCCCTGATCAAGATGTTGTATTTATGATATCAAAGGCTCTTAATTGGTGCGTCAATAAGTACACAGAAATATTACGTGCCATCACAAAATACTTTGTCAGAAACCCTAATAATTATATTATCTCTGATTGTTTCCCTCTTGCCAATGAGAGTACTATATCGCATGGTTTGGTCACTATAGACCCTAAATTAATGCCAAACTAAAAAACGTCCACACATTTCCATGCCTTAGTTGACAAAGCCTATGGCCCAAATTCGAATCAAAACTATCTCTCTAAATTTAACCCTTCAAAATCTAGATTAATTCTTGTGTTGATTTGTTGTAATGGTGGTGCAGGCCATGTACTTTTGAACCAAAATGAAGTAAAATTTGAAGCTAAAATGATTAGTTTTAATGTGATTATTTTTGAACCAACACCTATGAACCCTATCTACAAAGTTTATGAATTGATACATTCAAGCAATGCAATGCTTGGTATACGTGGTGCAGCCCTTACACATACAATTTTTCTCCGACCTGGCCCGGTGTTCATGCAAGAGGTGCTGCTTGGGACTGAATGGGCGGTGGAGATTCACTATGCAAGATTGGCTAGGAATGTGGGGTCAGAGTAAATGGAGTATAGGATACAAGCTGAGCAGAGTAGCTTGATAGAGAATTATAACATGGATGACATGGTAATAAGAGACACGGTTGCTTTTAAAGGAAAAAGATTGGTCCCTTATGACTTATGAGTGTATAATTGAAGGAACACATTTGTTTGAATACTTAGAGTTGACTAAAATAAATTTTGCCAGCATAGTACTCTGCTTCGACTTAGTAGGACCTGTGTAGTAGTAACAATTCAAGTAGAGGAGATTTGAATTTTGGAAATTTTTATTAAAAACACCAAAAAATTAAACTTTTAGTTAATAGTCTTGTTAAGTTAAGTCACAAAACAAGTGTAGATTGCTAATTTAAGAAAACAAGCTCATGAACATGCTGTGAGGAAGAGCCAATTAGAAGAGAAAAAGGAAAATTAAACTTTGATGCTGCTATCATGCAGGGATTGAAGATGGAAGATTCATGCATGCTTAGGACCAAATTTCTTCATCAGGGAGGGAGATGCATTAAGGGAAAAGCCCAAGCTATGAAGCCGGCCTTACTCGCTCTATCTAATGCCGCTAATCTAAAGATTTTAAACAATATTTTAGAAGTTGGTGCTGTGAATGTCTTAAATCTTTTGAACTTTGAATTCTTTTGAATTGTCATCTCATTGGACTACTTTTTCAACAATTGATGATATGTTAATGCATTCGACTCAAACTAATCTTGTTGAGAACTTATTGCTGATATCAAAAAATTTGGGACCTAAGATTTGTTGATGTTGTTGGGATATTTCCATTGTAAGAAAGAGATCCAATTATTCTTACTGATTAAAAAAAAAAAAAAAAAAATACAATTAGTGCTTACAACTTGGCCCAATAGGCTTTTGAATGTAATAGGCTTGGACCTATTTGGCTATTTCCATCTCTGACCTAAGTTTCGGTTCACTTTTGGATGGCAAAGATAGATAAATGCCCACCCATCCTAATAGAGAGCGTGAAATATGTTGGTTTTTTCTTCTAACTCAACCTAGATAATCCTGTCTTTCATGTGATGTGCATAAAATATGTTTTTTTTTTTTTTTTTTTTTTTTTTTTTTTTTGGGTGCATAAAATATGTAGTTATGTACACAAAAAGGGTACAAAAAAAATATTTGGCATACTAATAATATTGCCTAACTACGTGTCAGCTTACAGGATGCATTGGTTTGGATGTTATGTTGGTTGACTTAGGGGAAAAAATTACTGCACCAAAACAGAAACCTATTAATTAACCAAAAACAGAATGTGATCTTAGCGTGGGTATTTGGTTCATATCTTTGTCAAGTTTTAAATAATACAATTATTCTCCATTGATTACGCCCAAAGGTAAACTTTAAATTATGTCAATAACATTTTGCTTCAACCAAGTGTTGTTCAATTATGTGAAGAAAAATGCACTCTAACCCATGATGGACATTACATCATATTAATCATTTTTCGACTTAGCAAAAAATGATTAATCATCATTGAGCTTTGATTGGGTATTTTGGTTCCTCTTTTTTCCTTATATTTTTTAGGAGATTTAAGTTGGGATGTCTTTCTCTACTTAAATGATTTTCTAATGTAATTTAGCTGTCTCTTTTAAATCACAGCCTAACAAGTAACGTGTGAGCTTGCACCCTCCGAATACTTCCCACGTCTATTCCATGAGGTTGCTCCCTTTCTCTCCAAAACTTCTTCCATAGAAAGTTTTAAGTGAAGAAAATCAGACATCAGATTGAGCAAAAGATTTACAAATTTCTTATTCTTCTTTGTTCTTCAATAATACCCCTGTTTAACACTGTTTATTTTGCTTGAAGTTTTGGTTTGAAGAGATTCAATTAGAGGAGCTTTAGAGCTAGCAAGGTGGGGTATTGTACTGATTGTTTATAGTTTATGCCCAGAAAAGGCTGAGTAGATAGGAAAGCTTCAATCTTGGTATTAAAGTCAAAATAATCTACAGAAAAGCTTGGATCTTATAGCGATATGAAGAAGAGAGATTCAACATCCCTCGCAGTAATATTAATTTTGTTGGTATTTCAACTTTACTTCTATTTATCACCTGTATCAAGAATAAATGCGTCACATTCAACTAAGAGTCTAAGACTATTCAGGGTATGTGTTGCAAAATCCATTTACATTCTCGTCATTTATTGTGTGAAAGTACTTAAATTTGCTTTCTCGATAATCTTTGATGTCACGTAGACAAATAAATTCTTTGTGAGCAAATTCAGTCACAATAAAGGGAAGAGTCTGTTTATTAAGTGATTGTATACAATCATTTTAAGAAAGTTATGTGCATTGCACATGATAGGAATGACTAGTATATTTAGAACGAAATTTAAAATATTGAGTTATATGAGGAACCATGACCTCGGCCTGGTAATCTTGATTCCAATTGGGCCAAACCTACATGAATGAGATATTTATATAATTATTCATTTTCCATAATATATAATTTAAAAAAAAAAAAAATTGTTTGAGAAAAAGGAAAGTGGGTGATAAAAAGAACCTAGTGGTACTTGTCTGCTGTCCCAAATATTACTAATCCTTAAAGTTTGGCCCAAAATGGCTAAGTCTCAATGGATATGTGCTTAATTATGTTATATTAACTATTCATTCTTTTTATCATTATTCAATATAGGATTTCACTCACACTTGTAATCCAACACCTTATACTAAATAACAATCTATACTTTTATTGTTCTTTCAAGCAAAGAATCCAACAGACTGGTTCTTATGTCCTAATAATTTATATAAAGCAAACCATCATCAATATTACTTTTTTTTTTTTTTTTTCACTTGGGCCAAGGTCTATGTAATTAATTTTCCCATAATGGGAAACACTTAGGGTATGTTTGGTACACTAACGCTTTGTTTATTTCACTGGAAAATCTTTTGTAAAGATAGTTTTCCACATTTCTAGTGTTTGGTAGAACAAAAAAATCTAGTCAACAGAAAACTATCTTTAGTTAATGGAAAATCTTAATAAAAATAAGGCTTATTTTCTATAGGTTGTTTTCCAAATAATTTTTTTTTTTGGAAAACAATCTCTCTCTCACAGTAAGCTCTCTCACTTTTTCTCTTTTCCCTTTACTTTTTCTCTCCTCACACCTTCACTGTCATTAATTCTGGTCTCTCCTCTTCCATAGATATCTCTCTCTCTCTTTCTCTCTTCCCCTTTATAACACAGTTCTTTGATTATATTTTTTTCCCCTTACTAATCTTTCAATAGCTCTGGCTTGCAAAGGAGAACAAATTTGTAGTGGTAATTATTTTATTCCTTTCTACCAAAATCCCAATTCTTTGCTTTGAATTTCAAGCTTGATTTTCTTTTTTCTCTAAGAAATTTTCAATTTAATGGATTCCAGGTAGAAGTTACTTCATTTTCGCATGTAAAAGTGCAAAAGAAAAATAATAATAATAATAATAATAATAATAATAATAATAATAAAAAATAAATAAATAAATAAATAAGAAGAAGAAAGATTGAATGAAGTAAAATATGAAAATTTCAAACATTGGTGCCTATATGGCTCTAAATTGCTTTTACATAGGACGATCTTTACGGTAAATTAATAATATTTTTATATAATGAATGATAATTGTTTAGGAAAATTGCATTTGTTGGCAGATAAATTATGCAGATATTATGCAGTGATGATATATTATGCAGATACATTATGTAAATACATAATTTAGAGTAATATTGAAGACTTGTGGTTGACCATAGTAGACAATTAGTGTACTAGCAAAAAGAGTAGACAATAGAAGTTATTGTTATTTGTACTTATTAAAGATGTATTTCCCTTTCAATTTTATATATATATAGAAAAATGGTTGATATATATATATATATATATATTGTGGGGCCCAACAATTCGTGGACCAGGCCCATTTGCCCTTAGAGAGTCCGAAGGCCCAATCCGAGGAGAGCTGTGGCCCAAGCTCTACAACGCAGAGCACAAAAGAATTTTGGGAGGCAGCCGAGGACAGTGTAGTCCTCGGCAGATCCATAGTCCCACCAGAACAAAGGGGTGAAACTGGTATAGGGACGAAATTCGTAAGGAGATCCAAGATACCTTGGGGAGGTTATCCTTACTACCCTTCCAGATAAGACCCAGCGCCTGACAGAGCCGTACTCTGCAGTTTTATCAAACCATCCCCAACAATTCCGGGATTGGACTGATGGGACAAATGTCAGTGTTTGTAAAGACTGACCCTACACGTGGACGAAGGATAGCGAATGCAAGCTAGTATAAAATAAGGAAGTAAGTAAATCACAGGGGGGAGCCCAGCCCCAAATAAGAAAGAAAGACTACGTGGGGAAACATCTCAACCAGACTGGACTTCACGGAAGAAATCCCGCCGTTGGGTAACCGGGATAAGATCTCAAAAGGTCCTCAGATCAGCTTCGAGGAGCTCCATCCCACGGGGTACGACGCCTTAGAGCTTCCTCTAAAGCCATGACCGGGCATCGCCACTTGGCCAGCGGCTAGCTTTTCAAGCCCACTCTCTACAAATCATATTGTGAGGGACCTTTATTGCGTGAGCCCAAAAATGTTAGTGGGCCGCAAAGGAATCGTGTCCTTACAATTGGCGCCGTCTGTGGGAAGCTTGCGCGCTGGCGCAGGTGGCGGTGGAATCGACTCATGGGCAAGCAGAAGTTTCTGGGATCTCCTCCGTCTCCGACGACATCTAGTTGTTGCTCCGACGTAAGCTTCTGCTAGGGGCTACGTCTCGCAGTGCTGAGGGCGCGGATGTCTCTAGGGGCTTCCAGCCTCAGACCAACTTTCCCCGTCCTGGTGTAGGAGCTTGTGGTCGAAACATAAAAAAAATCTTCCAAGTTTTGGATAGAACCAAGGCCTTGCATGGTCCTCGGACTCAAGCCTATGGGGAAACCAAGTACATAAAAAGATCCTAAGTTTTGGACAGAACCAAGGCCTTGCATGGTCCACGGACTCAAGCCTATGGGGAAACCAAGTACATAAAAAAAAATCTTCCAAGTTTTGGACAGAACCAAGGCCTTGCATGGTCCTCGGACTCAAGCCTATGGGGAAACCAAGTACATAAAAAGATCCTAAGTTTTGGACAGAACCAAGGCCTTGCATGGTCCACGGACTCAAGCCTATGGGGAAACCAAGTACGTAAAAAAAATCTTCCAAGTTTTGGACAGAACCAAGGTCTTGCATGGTCCTCGGACTCAAGCCTATGGGGAAACCAAGTACATAAAAAAATCTTCCAAGTTTTGGACAGAACCAAGGCCTTGCATGGTCCTCGGACTCAAGCCTATGGGGAAACCAAGTACATAAAAAATCTAAGTTTTGGACAGAACCAAGGCCTTGCATGGTCCTCGGACTCAAGCCTATGGGGAAACCAAGTACATAAAAAAATCTAAGTTTTGGACAGAACCAAGGCCTTGCATGGTCCACGGACTCAAGCCTATGGGGAAACCAAGTACATAAAAAAATCTTCCAAGTTTTGGACAGAACCAAGGCCTTGCATGGTCCTCGGACTCAAGCCTATGGGGAAACCAAGTACATAAAAAGATCCTAAGTTTTGGACAGAACCAAGGCCTTGCATGGTCCACGGACTCAAGCCTATGGGGAAACCAAGTACGTAAAAAAAATCTTCCAAGTTTTGGACAGAACCAAGGCCTTGCATGGTCCTCGGACTCAAGCCTATGGGGAAACCAAGTACATAAAAAGATCCTAAGTTTTGGACAGAACCAAGGCCTTGCATGGTCCACGGACTCAAGCCTATGGGGAAACCAAGTACGTAAAAAAAATCTTCCAAGTTTTGGACAGAACCAAGGCCTTGCATGGTCCTCGGACTCAAGCCTATGGGGAAACCAAGTACATAAAAAAATCCTAAGTTTGCCTTGCATGGTTGCCTCGGACTCAAGCCTATGGGGAAACCAAGTACAAGTACAAAAAATGGTCCTTACATAAAAAAATCTTCCAAGTTTTGGACAGAACCAAGGCCTTGCATGGTCCTCGGACTCAAGCCTATGGGGAAACCAAGTACATAAAAAGATCCTAAGTTTTGGACAGAACCAAGGCCTTGCATGGTCCACGGACTCAAGCCTATGGGGAAACCAAGTACATAAAAAAAATCTTCCAAGTTTTGGACAGAACCAAGGCCTTGCATGGTCCTCGGACTCAAGCCTGTGGGGAAACCAAGTACATAAAAAGATCCTAAGTTTTGGACAGAACCAAGGCCTTGCATGGTCCTCGGACTCAGGCCTATGGGCAAACCAAATACAATGGCACGTAAACCTCATGATCCATCCGAAGAGAACTCCTCATTAACAGTAGGGTCAACCCCTTAGTTGCACGGGTTCCCCGGTCTACCCTCGGATCCTCCTGTGCCAAAGGGAATGGTGCGATACGGAGTTGGTCTAACGTGCATCGCACAGCGCTCAACAGCTATCCCGGTTAGTTCCATGAATTTAATCTATTTAGGATTACCATTGTCATACTTGATAACATTTGCGAGTTTGAACTAATAAGGGTTGTATTAAAGTGTTCTTCCACCCAGAATATTGTTAAAGGCAGGCTTAGACTTAATATTCAGACCCAAAGTGGTTGTTGCAAGAAAAGTATGTATAAAGAAATAAACACATCTTTTATTAAGACAAAAGAACAGCACAGTGTACAATTAAAGCTGAAACAAGCTTACATTAGAGTTAACTCCGTAAGCAAAAGAAAAGTACAAAAGAATGAAGATGATGCCGAGGAGGTATCTCAGAGGAGAGGTTGGCTACTGTTCCAAGATGTCGTCTAAAGAAACTATTCCTCGACGCTTCCACATGCCCATAACTCAGACAGCCAAAGAACCTGACCTCAGGCTAACACCATCTACAGAAAGGATGCAGGGAGCCGGAAGTTGGGAAGCCCCCGCAGAAATTTGCCTGCCACAAGGCAGACGGCGCTGATGGCGGAAAATCTTTCTTCTGACACACCAAAATTCTGGCGTGAACAGAACCTGCTTCGGATTTTGACTAAAAGAGAGGGAAATACCCTTTCCCCTCTGACGAAGCGGGGTGCTCCTTTGAATTTACGCCTCCTTTGCCCATAACTCACTACTCCGAGTCTCAGGAGGACACGGCGCCTCCATGGCGGAGAGAGCTCTTTTTCCCCTACTCTCGCCTCAAACATGATAAACTCAGGGAGTAAACTGAAGGACCTGCGTTCAAGTAAGACAGCTTTCATTCCTATTTATTCAAAAAGCTGAAGTGGTGGCATTTAGTGCACGCAACGTCCCAAGGAACGCTACGGACAAAATGCCTCCGGCTCGATTTCCCACGCCATCTGCAGTATTAAAGGAGCCTCGTGAAGGCACACCTCGAACACTGGGACGCCAGAAAATACCGCGTGACCCAAGACCAAGGAAATGCCTCTAAATCTGTGGGCTTAGTTAATTCGCGTCTCAGGCCCGTTCTGCATGGAGGCCCACGAACTACGGCCCATGCCAGGGAATAACAGTTGCCAAGGGCAACCTCCCGCTCGGAAACTTGTGAGATACCTGAGGGAAGACCAGGTGCGTAAAAAAGGGCATCAAGTTCTGGACAGAACCAAGGCCTTGTATGGTCCTCGGACTCAAGCCTATGGGGAAACCAAGTACAAAAATTTTAATTTTTACAAGCTCTGGACAGAACCAAGGCCTTGTATGGTCCTCGGACTCAAGCCTATGGGGAAACCAAGTACAAAAATTTTACTTATTACAAGTTCTGGACAGAACCAAGGCCTTGTATGGTCCTCGGACTCAAGCCTATGGGGAAACCAAGTACAAAAATTTTACTTATTACAAGTTCTGGACAGAACCAAGGCCTTGTATGATCCTCGGACTCAAGCCTATGGGAAAACCAAGTACAAAAATTTTAATTTTTACAAGCTCTGGACAGAACCAAGGTCTTGTATGGTCCTCGGACTCAAGCCTATGGGGAAACCAAGTACAAAAATTTTAATTATTACAAGTTCTGGACAGAACCAAGGCCTTGTATGGTCCTCGGACTCAAGCCTATGGGGAAACCAAGTACAAAAATTTTAATTTTTACAAGCTCTGGACAGAACCAAGGCCTTGTATGGTCCTCGGACTCAAGCCTATGGGGAAACCAAGTACAAAAATTTTAATTATTACAAGTTCTGGACAGAACCAAGGCCTTGTATGGTCCTCGGACTCAAGCCTATGGGGAAACCAAGTACGAAAATTTTAATTATTACAAGTTCTGGATAGAACCAAGGCCTTGTATGGTCCTCGGACTCAAGCCTATGGGGAAACCAAGTACGAAAATTTTAATTATTACAAGTTCTGGACAGAACCAAGGCCTTGTATGGTCCTCGGACTCAAGCCTATGGGGAAACCAAGTACAATTTAATTATTACAAGTTCTGGACAGAACCAGGGCGTTGTACTTTCCTCGGACCCAAGCCTACGGGGAAACCGACTGCTCGGATAAAAAAAAAAAAAAGGTTTGGACTTCGCAATATGGGCTACTGGATAAAAAGGTCAGGTCATTTCATCCACGGCTTAAACACCCTAAAGGGTTAGGCCCAACGAAGGAGCAAGGAAGATGGTGGAACGCCCCAGTATACAATGACCTAAGAGGTCTGTTCACTTAGTGGGTGGTATGTTTTGAAACGGTTATTCCTCACACGGCATCAAGCCTTCGTTTCTCTCCTCGGCTAGCAGGGGGTAAGTATTACTTTTTACTGGTCTGCTTTATTATGCCGAGCATTTCTATTAAAATTATGGCAACACCTTTTTATTATTAAGTATTTTGGTCTTAGTTGTCATTGATTTAAATGCGATATTATTGAGCCGAACAACATTTGCAAATTTATAAAAGCAAAGAGACAGAACATGCAGAGTGAAATAGAAACAACTTTTATTAATATGAAAAATTATTACAACGTACAAAAAGGGGCTTCTATAAGCCTATACAAAAAAGGGGCTGCCGAAGCAGCACTAACATCCACAGTACAGATAAACAAACGGTCAAGCGCCTTTTAAACTTGTCTTCGAAGTCTCTCCAATCTCTGCCACATTGTTGCTCATGCTAAGAGAAGAACTCACTTTAAAAAAAAAAACGAAGAAGAAGGAAATAGTAAGGAAGAAATCAATGAAGAAGATGGAGGAGATGAATGAAGAAGATGGAGGACATGAGTAAGGAAGGAGGAGAAGAAGAGAGAAGAGATAAAAAGAAAGAAAAGGAGCAAAAGAGGGAGAAGCAGAAGCACTTAGCCCTTGCCTCAGCCCTGACTCCTAACACGCTGGTGCCATATTAGGTACGCTCGTGAGGAGCCGGGTGGTGCTGGTCTTGGTTGTTCTCGACTCAGTCACGCCGAGAAGTCGACATGACGAGCCCCTGCTTCGAATTTTGGCTAAAAGAGAGGCGGGACAGATCTTAAGTCTGCGCCACCCTTGCCCTGACCGAGCCATTTCAAGTTTTGTCAGAATATGGTGTTTTGAGGAGGAGCGTGTTTCCTTCATCATTGGTTATGGAGGGCGTATGCGGATATGATGTATAACAAACGGGCTAAGTGGACGCTAAAGGGGAATGCGGATTTCAGATTTCAGAAGGAAGGAGAGGAGTCTGTACGAAAGTCACTGCCACCTGCTTGCCTTCTTATAGGAAGGGCAAAACGGGTGGAATTAAATGCGTTCAGAGTTTCCAAAAGAATCTGAAGAGAAAAGAGGCGCCCGTTCCGTTTCCCCACCTTATCAGATGAGCCGCCGGACATAAATGTGCCTCGTAAAGGGAATTCATTTAAGGGCGCGTCTGGGACATCCAAGCGGCAGGAGTAGATCACGAGTGGATTAAACGGAATCCCTTGAAAACCGGCTGACTTCCTGGGAAACCGCTCACATAAATGCGGGGTCAAACTAAATGGGCCATATTGAGGGCTCGGGTTTTGCCAAAACCCTCCTTTCCAACCCGGAAGTCGGACAGAAGGGTTTTGAGGGGCTATTGTGGGGCCCAACAATTCGTGGACCAGGCCCATTTGCCCTTAGAGAGTCCGAAGGCCCAATCCGAGGAGAGCTGTGGCCCAAGCTCTACAACGCAGAGCACAAAAGAATTTTGGGAGGCAGCCGAGGACAGTGTAGTCCTCGGCAGATCCATAGTCCCACTAGAACAAAGGGGTGAAACTAGTATAGGGACGAATTCGTAAGGAGATCCAAGATACCTTGGGGAGGTTATCCTTACTACCCTTACAGATAAGACCCAGCGCCTGACAGAGCCGTACTCTGCAGCTTTATCAAACCATCCCCAACAATTCCGGGATTGGACTGATGGGACAAATGTCAGTGTTTGTAAAAACTGACCCTACACGTGGACGAAGGATAGCGAATGCAAGCTAGTATAAAATAAGGAAGTAAGTAAATCACAGGGGAGAGCCCAGCCCCAAAGAAAAAAGAAAGACTATGTGGTTAAACATCTCAACCAGATTGGACTTCACGGAAGAAATCCCGCCGTTGGGTAATCGGGATAAGATCTCAAAAGGTCCTCGGATCAGCTCCGAGGAGCTCCATCCCACGGGGTACGACGCCTTAGAGCTTCCTCTAAAGCCATGACCGGGCATCGCCACTTAGCCAGCGGCTAGCTTTTCAAGCCCACTCTCTACAAATCATATTGTGAGGGACCTTTATTGCGTGAGCCCAAAAATGTTAGTGGGCCGCAAAGAAATCGTGTCCTTACATATATATATATATATATATATATATGTGTGTGTGTACGTACGTATGTTATTGTCTATATATATGAGCAAGATGAGTGGTAAAGATCATGAAAATTTGACAACTAATTTTGATTGTATCTATTGTCAAAATTTTAGTATGAAAACCAAATTCATTCTTGGTTTTTATTTATTTATTTATTTATATTGATTATATTAGTTGGTTTACATAATACACATATTTTAAATTATATAATAAATATTAAAAAAAAATTGTATACCAAATACTAGAAAACATTCTCAAACTCATTTTCAAAGTTATTACCAAACACCGGAAAATAAGATAGTTTTCTAGAAAATGCTCTTTGGAAAATGTAAGGACACGATTTGGTAGCGAACCTGAACAGTATTCGGTTCGTACGTAAAAGGCCCAGACAATATTATTTGTAGAGCGTGGGAATAAAGAACTAGGTTAACTTTGGTTTCCCCTTCTCAAAATTCTCCCTCCTGAACCCTCCAAGTTTTCAGTTTCTCTAATGAATCTCTTCTTTAGTCAACAGGGCAACACTCTCTTTTTTCTCCCCTTTTCTTGGCGCTCCTCTTTTTGTTTATATACTCCCTTTTGGGCTCCATCCTTACCGCACACGTGTAGGTTTGGTTCGGAGGATTTCTTTTTGTCCCATCTAGTATCTCCTGGAACTTCCTATGGGCAGCTGTAAGGTTGCTTCCTTACTGTTCAGGTATCACCTCCACATTAATGCGGCCAGAGGGTTGGTTGAGAAGTCATTAATGCGGAGGCAGCTGTAGTGACAGATATTTGTTTGCCTTATCTCTTCCATCATTAGTCGGTTACTCTTACCCTTTACGGTAACCTGATTCTGAGATCTGATCGCAGTTAGACTACGTCCCGATCGTCCTCGGACGTTTAACGTTCTCGGACGCATACTGCCGAGGATTATAATGTCCTAGGACGGGCACGCGTCCTCGGATAGGCCACGGGCCCAACAATCTTGAACCAATTCTGAGCCCGACTGGCCCATTAATCGAACGGTCCCCACAATAGCCCCTCAAAATCCTGCTTCTCGACTCCTCGGGAGAAAAGGTGGATTTTGACATCATAAGCCTGCATCTGTACGCGTTTTGGGGCATGCCCCTGACGCTTCGGTGCCCCGATTTTGGCAGCATTAAATGCTGACAACTCCTTTGTCTCCCACGTTCGACGGTGAGATCTAAATCGAACGGCTGGGGGCTTCTTTCGTCTTGTGAGCGGGAATTTCACCCCCCACAATTTCCACATGACTATAAAGGCGATCCCTAATTAAACCTGCACCTTACCCTTGATGATTACGTGGTTCCAGAGCTCATACATTGAATCCGCTCTCTTCCAGTCTTCGCTATCCTCTTGGCGACTACAAATAATCATACGATGTTCGAGGTCTTTCCTTTGTACCTGTAAGTTCTCTTGAAGCTTTTACCCGTTTTGTTTAAAGCCAAAAAGTCTTTTCTACTAGATTTTTAGAAAAATGGGGAAACAGAGGAATCCTTTTCGACGTCTCGTTGATTCCGAGGAGGGTATCAGAAACTTCCGTTCTAAATACAAAATTCCCCCAACGGTAGGGATGAGATATGCAGCCCAAGGGGAGTGGGTTGATGCCAGGCAAACTGGGGAAGTAGTTATCCCCATGATCGCCTTTATTGAGGGCGGGATGACCATCCCCATGGGTAGTATCACTAGGGGTTACCTCAATTTCTTTAGGCTATCCCCCACCCAATGTGCTCCTAACATGTTTAGGATCCTGGGATGTGTAGACGCTCTGAATCAGAGAATGGATCTGAAGCTAACCCATCATGACGTGAATTGGGTGTACAGCCTTCACCGCTTAGCTGACCAGGACTATTATCTCAAGTCGAGATATCCTGAAGTAAGGCTAATTCAGTACCTCCCCACTTCGAATAAGAACCTAAAAGAAGATTTTCTTATTTTTTCTGGGGAATGGCATGATGGCCTTCCCTGCCCGACAGTAGAGGGAACGCTAGGTGGGTATGAGGTTATAGATCTATGCTATTTAGCTCGCGAACACATTTTACTTACCTTTATCACTAATATGTTTTACAACTTTAACTCTAGAATCATTGGTTTTGCAGATAGGCGCCATACGAAGCCCAATCTTAGATTAGTCAATAAAGCGAGCCTAGATAGGTTGCTGAAAGCTGAAATATACGTGAACGAGGCTGATGGTCAGCTACGGGCAGCACACCTAATTCTTGGCTACACTCCCCTTTCTTTTGGCTTTCAGGCACCGAAGTGTGTGATTAGGGCACACGATCCTTGGCTTCACCGTATTAGCGTTGCCTACGAAGGGTTTATCGTTCCAGAGGGTATTCCACTTCCCAAATACACATCTCACACAGAGCCTCTTTCTGTGGCCAGCGTCTCAGCGGGATCTCTTTCACCCTCATCTTCCCTCAAGAAAAAGGGAACTTATAGGGGAAGGAAAAGGGGAAAGGACGAGAAAACCGCTGTAACAGTATCTAAATCCGCGGACGATTTTGGGGTTTTCAATCAGCCCACAAGTCCCGAGGAAAATCCTGACGAGATGGGGATACAAAGGAAACCACAAAAAAGTTTAATGGAGCTGATGGAAGGTCAACCGGGAGAGTCTGTACCCGCCAAAACAATAACATTCCAGGCTTTACCTCATTTAGCCAGGTCTCCCACTCCAGCCCCTCGGCCTCCTCCTCGATCATCTCCGCAACTAGAGCCGCCCCGTGCGGCCGAGCAAGAAAAATGAAGGGAGCAGAAGGGTAAAGAGGCGACAGATGCGAGCAAGTCTCGTCCCACTCAAGAGGAAGGTGTCCAACGAGCTGCAAAGCAGCAGAAAACTAGGCACCTCGTTACGCGCGGCCAAGAGAAATCCGATTCCCCACGTCCCGAGTCATAAGCGTGGCTGCCAGCTCCTATGCTCGGTGGGGAACCTCTACGAGACGATGCCTCTATAAGGGACTTTAATGGCGGCATCGGGTGTCATGTAGCCTCGGCCATAGAGGAGGCTTTATTGCTTCCAAAAGATATGGCTGAGATAAAGAATATGAGGAAGAATCAAATCATCCTTGACAACAAACGATACTTGGGCATGGTGAGAAGCTGTCTTTTATACTGTGTCCTTCCATGACTGGTACTTACCAATGCGCACTTTTTATTAACTATAATGCTGCCATATTCCCCCTTCTTTTGCAGATCATCCAAAATACGTTCAAGCTAGATGAGATGCTCAACGCTTGCTCCGATTAGCTAGACGATGAAAGGAAAAGAAGGGTCATGGCTGTACAGACCTTGTCCAAATCTGAACAGGATTTGATCGCTGCAAGGAAAAAATTACAGGTCGAAGAAGAAGCTCGCAAGGTTGCCGAATCGACCTCAGAGGGCTACCAGAAGCGGGCCGAGGAACAAGAGAAACTTCTGCGCGAGGCGAATGCCGAGCTGAAAAGGACTCAAGATCAAGTGCTTGTTCTTAAGAAGCACCTGGAAGAAACTCGGAAGCTAAGGGAGCTAGCCGAAAAACTTAGAGAACAAGCTGAGAAAGCAAAAGATAAGTTCGAACAGGCAACGAATGAAGCAGAGCAGAGGGGCTACGAGATTGGGGTAGCTGAAACCGAGAAAGCTTTAAGAGCCGAGGTTCCAGAGGTGTGCCGCATCTACTGCGCTAGAACCTGGAGTGAGGCTCTCAACCGTATGGGGGTCGAAGCCTCGTCTGAGCTACGTAAGCCAGAGAACGTATATTATCCTGAAGCGATACGCCCCTCGGCTTTTCAACCATACCAGGCTGATATTCCTCCACCAGTGACTGACCCTATCGAGGAGGTTGTTCCTCGCACTTCCCCTCCAGGAGCTTCCCCAAATAACCCCACCACTGCTTCGAAGGCAGAGACGGCTTCACAGGGTTTTCAACAAGAGCTGGACTCCACAGTTCTATCACCCGGGGATATTACCAATTGAAAGTAGGATGAGTAGATACTGTTTTGTAACTTTAAACAAACATCTAATGGTGGGCTTTTTCGCTTACTTCCTTATCGTTTTGACGGTTCCAAACTACCTTTGCACTCATTTACTTTTTCGTCGTAATCTTGCATGAGCTCATTTTGACCACCTTTTTCATTGTACGCTAATTTTGCATTCGAAGCTCTCTCTATCTGATCCCTCAGTGAATGTTCGTAAGGCATTACTTTCATCAAGTTTATGATTTAGAATGCTATCACAGTTTTATTTATCATTTAATACTTTAATGTACAATTTAGAAGATTAATTTCTACTTTATTTGTGATCCGAGGATTTGGCAAAACTTAGCCTTTGTTCCGCATTTTAACATAAATCATAAGATGCTAATTTCCACTAAGCTTGCGATCCGAGGACCTGGCGTAACATAGTTTCTGTTTAACACCACAATATGAATGATAGGATGCTAATTTCCACTAAGTCTGCGATCTGAGGACCTGGCATAACTTAGCTTTTGTTTAACAATTCAGTATGATAGGATGCTAATTTCCACTAAGTTTGCGATCTGAGGACCTGGCATAACTTGGTTTCTGTTTAACAATTCAGTATGAATGATAGGATGCTAATTTCCACTAAGTTTGCGATCTGAGGACCTGGCATAACTTAGTTTCTGTTTAACAATTCAGTATGAATGATAGGATGCTAATTTCCACTAAGTTTGCGATTTGAGGACCTGGCATAACTTAGTTTCTGTTTAACAATTTAGTATGATAGGATGCTAATTTCCACTAAGTTTGCGATCTGAGGACCTAGCATAACTTATTTTCTGTTTAACAATTCAGTATGATAGGATGCTAATTTCCACTAAGTCTGCGATCCGAGGACCTGGCATAACTTAGTTTTTGTTTAACAATTCAGTATGATAGGATGCTAATTTCCACTAAGTTTGCGATCTGAGGACCTGGCATAACTTTGTTTCTGTTTAACAATTCAGTATGATAGGATGGGATGTAAAATTTACAGGATGCACATTTGACGTAAGTTAAAAGAGAATACTTGAATTGAAACTTCTTACTAATAATAATACCTTCTGAGATTATTTACATTCCAAGGATGGAGTACAGGTTTCTCGTCTAGGTCCTCTAGATAGTAAGCCCATATCCCTGCTACAGAAGTAATCCGGTATGGTCCCTCCCAATTGGGTCCCAGTTTTCCCCAATTTGGATTCTTAGTGGCCCCCAGGACTTTTCTCAGCACCAGATCTCCTATGGCTAACGGCCTCATCCTCACATTGCTATCGTAGCCCTGCTTGAGTTTATGCTGGTAGTAAGCTAACCGAACCATCGCGCTTTCCCTTCGTTCTTCAATTAGGTCTAAACTTTTCTCCAACATCGAATCGTTATTACTCGAAGAGAATGCACTGGTCTTTAATGTGGGGAATCCCGCTTCCAGGGGGATGACGGCTTCGGCCCCATAAGTCATGGAGAAGGGAGTTTCCCCCGTCGAGCGTCGGGGTGTAGTCCGATACGTCCAGAGCACATGCGGTAGTTCTTCCACCCATTTTCCTTTCGCGTCATCCAGTCTCTTTTTCAGCCCATTGACGATGACTTTGTTAACAGCTTCAGCCTGCCCATTGCCCTGCGGATAAGCTGGAGTGGAATACCTGTTCCTTATTCCCAGTTCCGAACAATATTTTCTAAAGGCATTGCTATCGAACTGGAGCCCGTTGTCGGAAACTAGAACTCGTGGGATTCCGAATCGCGTAACAATGTTTTTCCAGATAAACCTCCTCACATCTACATCCCTGATGTTCGCCAAGGGCTCAGCTTCAACCCATTTAGTAAAGTAGTCAGTGCCGACCAGAAGGTACTTCTTGTTTCCTATGGCTCTAGGAAAAGGTCTGACAATGTCCAACCCCCATTGCGCAAAAGGCCAAGGGCTTGAGAGAGGGTTAAGAACTCCTCCCGGTTGATGGATATTAGGAGCATATCTTTGACACTGATCGCATTTCTTAACGTACTCCTGCGCTTCTCTATGCATATTCGGCCACCAATAACCTTGGGTTAGTGCTCGGCATGATAAGGACCTTCCTCCTGTATGGCTTCCACAAATTCCCTCATGAAATTCCTCTAGGATTGATTCTGCTATCTCAGGAGGCACGCAGAGCAAATATGGCCCAGAGAAGGACCGTTTGTACAGCTTTTTATCCTCGGACAACCAGTACCGAGGAGCTCTCCTTCGTACTTTTTCAGCTTCCACTTTATCCTCAGGCAATACGTCATTTTCAAGAAATTTTAATATGGGATCTATCCAGCTTGGCGACAAATTCGCTTGACGGACTTGGCAAACCTCCTTTTCTGGTGACGTGGGAATACACAAGTCTTCGACGATAATCACCCGAGGGAGACTTCTCACTGAGGAGGTGGCAAGAGTCGCTAGGGAGTCAGCGTGGGTATTTTCACCTCGTGGAATATGTAAGACGTCGAAAGATTCGAATTCAGTTCGCAGATGCCTAACCCGGTCCAGATACCCTTGCATCCTCGGGTCTCTGGCCTCCAACTCTCCTGTTACCTAGCCAACGACTAGTCTCGAGTCCGAGAACAGTTTCACCGCTTTTCCCCCCATTTTATGGACCATGCTCATTCCCATTATCAAAGCTTCGTACTCTGACTCATTGTTAGTAGCCGAGAATCCCAGTCTTAACGATTTCTCAATGATGACCTCCTCGGGGGATATCAAAACCAATCCCAATCCAGCTCCCCGTTGGTTGGCAGCCCCATCCACGTATACTTTCCATACGGACCCTCTTTGTGCGGATATCGCGCCAACCGATTTTTCATCCATGTGATCTTGACTTCTGCTAATTTCCTCAGGGCACTCGGCGAATTCAGCTACCAGATCGGCTAGGATTTGACCCTTTACAGAGGTGCGCGACAGGTACTTGATGTTAAAAGCACCCAGAATCGTACCCCATTTGGCAATCCTGCCGGTGTAGTCAGCACTTCTAAGTATGGATTTAAGAGGTAATTGGGTCAAAATAACCACAGTGTGCGCTTGAAAATAGTGCGGAAGTTTACGCGTTGCATGGACCACCGCCAGTATGGCCTTCTCTAATGATAGATATCTCACCTCGGCTTCATGGAGGGATTTACTCACATAATAAACTGGTCTCTGGACGCCGTTGTCTTCTCGAATCAAGACGAAACTAACTGCATGAGGGGCTATCGCCAAGTAGGCGTACAACACTTCGTCCACTTCAGGGCTAGACATGATAGGCGGTCTGGACAAATAGTCTTTCAACTGTTGAAAAGCTTTGGTGCACTCCTCGGTCCATTCGAACCCTTGCCACTTATGTAACATCCGGAAAAAAGGACGACACCTTTCAGCCGATCTGGAAATGAACCTGTTCAACGCAGCGGTCATCCCGGTCAGTTTTTGCACTTCCTTTGGGTTCCGAGGTGCTTGTAGATCGTTAATGGCCCTAATCTGGTCTGGATTCACCTCAATTCCTCTATGGGTCACCATATACCCCAAGAATTTTCCGGAACCTACACCAAAGGAACACTTCGAAGCATTCAAGCGCAACTTATGTTCTCTTAATATCCCGAAGATATTAGTGAGGTCTTCCACATGTTCGGACACTACTTTGCTTTTCACAACCATATCATCTATATAAACTTAAATATTTCTGCCCAGTTGCGGCTCAAACATTTTTGTCATCATGCGTTGATAAGTGGATCCCGCGTTTTTCAACCCGAAAGGCATCACCTTGTAGTGGTAGTTCCCAATCGGGGTCACGAAAGCAGTCTTTTCTTGATCGTCGGCGACCAACAGTATTTGGTGGTACCCTTGAAAAGCATCTAGGAAACTCATTCTGGGGTGACCTACGGTCGCATCCACCAACTGATCAATTTTCGGCATAGGAAATGGATCCTTAGGTCAAGCTTTATTAAGATCCGTGAAATCCACGCACACCCGCCATTTACCAGTCTTCTTCTTTACTACCACTGTATTTGCCAACCATTGAGGGTAAAAAATTTCCTTGATAGCCCCCGCCTGTTTAAGCTTGGCAACTTCGCTTCTAACTACCTCGGCATGCTTTTTTGATGGTCGCTGTGGAGGTTGCCTTTTTGGGACGACAGAAGGATTCACATTGAGTCGGTGACAAATGAAATTCGGGTCCAACCCTGGGGCCTCGTACGGGTCCCATGCAAAAACGTCTACATTGGCTCGGAGGAATTCCAACAAATTCGCTTTCTCCTGTGAAGGCAGATTGGCCCCAACCCGGAAGAACTTCTCTGGATCCTCAGCGATTACTGCCTTTTCCAGCTCTTCGAATTCCACCCCATTACTTGGCATTTCTAAGCCTAACGATGGGGGTTTTAACTGCTATAACTCATTGTCGGCGGTGGCCGAGGTTTCTGCTTCTGGCTGGTGCTGTATAGCCGCTACTTGACATTGCCGAGCAGCCGCCTGGTTCCCTACAATCTCCAGCACTTGGTCCTCGGACGGGTACTTCACCTTCTGATGTAAGGTGGAGGAAACCGCTTTAAGGGTATGAAACCAAGGCCTGCCCATAATAACCGTGTAGGGAGAAAAAACATTTACAACAATAAAATCCACCTCCACCACATCCGTGCCTGTCTGTACGGACAGTCTAATTAGCCCCATAGGAGTGACCAACCTTCCCTCAAAACTCACTAGAGGGGAATTGTAAACTGTTAGATCATCTTGCTTCAAACCTAGCCCCTTGTACAAATCTAGATACATCACATCCACAGCACTTCCCTGATCAACCATTACTCTTCGGACATCGTATCCTCCAATCCTCAATGTTATTACCAAGGCATCCTCATGGGGCTGTATGGTCCCAATTAGATCCTCATCCGAAAAACCCAAAATCAATGGGACGCGCCTCTTGGTTTTCTTTAATGCCGGAAAGTGGTCCTCGGCCTGGGGCCGGGACACCGACAATACTCTCGAGGGACAAGACCCAGTCCTTCCCGGGGCCGCAAAGATGACGTTAATCGTGCCCAGGGGGAGCCTTGATGAGGCATCTCCCTGCACCTCAGGACCTGATTGGTTCGCTCTTCCGCTGGAGTGGTGCAAGAGTTGCTTTAGTTTCCCTTCACGAACCAGTTGCTCCAAGTGATCCCATAAATTCCTGCAGTTGTCCGTCGTGTGCCCATGATCTTGATGGTAATGGCAATACAAATTCGGGTTGTGCTTTCTAGGCTCCCCTGCCATCTTGTTCGGCCACTTAAAGAATGACTCGTTCTTTATTTTCTCCAAGACCTGCTGGACAGGCTCCCTAAAGACTGCGTTCACGGCCTGGGCATCCGCTGAGCCCGACTGCCCAGCATAATCCCTCCTCTGTCGGCTGGCATTGTGATGATCCGGCCTGAAGTCCCTCCTCTCCTGAGGGACCATTTTAAGCTTTCCTTTCCCTTGAAGCTAATCTTCCTCTACCCTTTTGTACTTCTCTATTCTGTCCATCAGCTGGCGCACACTGATGACAGGTTTACCCGTCAAGGACTTCCTCAAGTCGTGGTCAGCCGGGAGACCGGCTTTGAAAGTGGTTATAGCCACGGAGTCATTCTTCCCCTCTATCTCGTTAAACATCTCCCAGTACCTATCTGAACAACTCTTGAGAGTTTCACCCTCTTGCATAGACAAGGTCAACAAGGATCCCAAAGGCATGGGAGTCCGGCTGCATGTAATGAAGCGTGCACCGAAAGCCTGAGTCAGTGCTTTGAAAGATCCAACAGAATTGGCCTTTAGACCATTGAACCACCTCATCGCCGTTGGGCCCAAACTTGATGGAAAGATTTTGCACATCAAAGCGTCATTTCGAGAGTAAATAGCCATCTTCTGACTGTAATAACTCACATGTTCTACCGGATCTGAATGGCCATCGTACAAAGAGAACGTAGGTTGATGGAACCGCCGAGGATGGGCAGCGTCGTCTATTTTTCTCGTAAAAGGTGACTTGGAAATTTGACTCAAAACTTTGTTCATGGCATCGTTCCCCAGGCCCCTATTAATCGGACTTCTCCGCCTATGCCTATGGCGATGTTCCTCTTCGTGGGAGAAAGTCTCACTTTGCGGCGTTTTCGACCTCCGCCTGTAGTTGGCTCCATCCGACTCGCCAGATGACAATTCAGAGCAGGTTGAGGAACGTTTCCGCCGTGCTTGGCGTAACTCTCTCTTCAAATCCGCAATTTCACGTTGCAGATCCCCATCATGCTCCGCGTAGGAAACATGACTCTTCCAGCGCGTATAGCTCCTCGTGGTACGAGTGGTATGTACACTCCCCTCCCGGACCTCCCTGCGTTCGAGACTCCTTCGAGGTCCACCATGTTGAGAGCCCCTCGACTCCGCCTGGTGCAGGTTGACATGATCCTGATGCAGTCCCGCTGCGGGATGAGGTAGTTCCACTCCTTCCATCGAAAACGTTGTATCAGAGGTTATAAAAGCTAACACAAGCTCTTCCCACAGACGACGCCAATTGTAAGGACACGATTTGGTAGCGAACCTGAACAGTATTCGGTTTGTACGTAAAAGGCCCAGACAATATTATTTGTAGAGCGTGGGAATAAAGAACTAGGTTAACTTTGGTTTCCCCTTCTCAAAATTCTCCCTCCTGAACCCTCCAAGTTTTCAGTTTCTCTAATGAATCTCTTCTTTAGTCAACAGGGCAACACTCTCTTTTTTCTCCCCTTTTCTTGGTGCTCCTCTTTTTGTTTATATACTCCCCTTTGGGCTCCATCCTTACCGTACACGTGTAGGTTTGGTTCGGAGGATTTCTTTCTGTCCCATCTGGTATCTCCTGGAACTTCCTATGGGCAGCTATAAGGCTGCTTCCTTACTGTTCAGGTATCACCTCCACATTAATGCGGCCAGAGGGTTGGTTGAGAAGTCATTAATGTGGAGGCAGCTGTAGTGATAGATATTTGTTTGCCTTATCTCTTCCATCATTAGTCGGTTACTTTTACCCTTTACGGTAACCTGATTCTGAGATCTGATCGCAGTTAGACTACGTCCCGATCGCCCTCGGACGTTTAACGTTCTCGGACGCATACTGCCGAGGATTATAATGTCCTAGGACGGGCACGCGTCCTCGGATAAGCCACGGGCCCAACAATCTTGAACCAATTCTGAGCCCGACTGGCCCATTAATCGAACGGTCCCCACAGAAAATGAACTATTTTCCAAAAAAACGTTAATGCTGAAACAAACAGAGTGTGAATGTAGATTACATTAAGAATAGTAATCTTTATTACTGAGAATATAAGACATTGTAATGGAATAACTATTACTATTCATAAATTTGGTTGTTACATATCGAAAGCTTGTAAAAGATGATGTGATAATGTATAAGGAAACTTTATATTTTTGGAAATATATTAATTTTAAAACTTATTATATGCATTAAGGAATAACTATTACATCCATTTTAAAGATGAATAGTTATTCATCAATTTAAAGAATAGTTATTCTAATGTAATAACTAATCCATGTAATAAAGATGCAACCAAATGACCGAATTGCTATTACATATAAATAACTATTCTATTATAGGAGCTATTATAGCATACCAAACGTACCCTTAGGGAAAACCTTATATGTTTGGTTCGATACTCGCTAGTACCCTTATGAGAATAAGATAACGCTATATCTTATTGGTTCTCTTGCTTGCAGGCTTGGACTAAGAATTTACTATGGTAACATCTACGTAAAGAAAACACTCCAATCATTGTTTGCTATTTTTTTTTTTTATTCATCAACAAAAAAAAAAATGTCTTATATAATAAATTTGGTTGACAAGGTGAAATAATATTGTAGTTCGAAGCTTATTTTTGTGGTTTTGCTTTCAAATTCTTCATGGTTGCAGATAAGAAACACTTTGGTACTGTTTCTCAAAAAAAAAAAAAAAAAAAAGAAACACTTTGGTACTTGGTAGCCAAATCAAGTAGCCAGCCAGAATAATAAAAAAGTCAGCAGTGACCGTTCTCACAAATACTAAGATATTTGGGCCAAAATGGCCCATTAGCATTAATTTTTGAAATATTTAGCAACAGAGCACTGTTTCGGAAATAATTAGGGAAATACCACTTTTTCCGAAAACGCCGCTATAGGGCCTGAAAACGTCACTATAGGGCTTAAAAAACGCCACTATAGGGCCCCTTGAACCTGTTATGGGGACTTATAAAAAATTTTTGCAGGAAAACGCCGCTATAGGGCCCAAAAACGTCACTATAGGGCTTAAAAACGCCACTATAGGGCCCCTTGAACCTGTTATGGGACTTACAAAAAAATTTTGCAGGAAAACGCCGCTATAGGGTCCAAAAACGTCACTATAGGGCTTAAAAACGCCACTATAGGGCCCCTTGAACCTGTTATGGGACTTATAAAAAATTTTTACAGGAAAACGCCGCTATAGGGCCCGAAAAAGTGGTATTTCCCTAATTATTTCCGAAACAGTGCTCTGTTGCTAAATATTTCAAAAATTAATGCTAATGGGCCATTTTGGCCAAGATATTTGTACCATCAATAGCCCAACAGTACTGGACCCTACTAGCTCAACATTATTTCTAGTGGACCCCACAACCTTGACCCAACAAAAGCCCATGGTGGAAAAACCTCGGCCCTGTCCATAAAAATAGGAGACACACATAATGTCCCGAATCAAAGAGATAATAACCCTCATCTCATGCCCATCAGGCTCAAAATGTGAAATCCAACACAAGGCCCTACCAATAGTATTCAGTGCGGGCGAGCTCACTGGAAACATCTTCCATGACTTCAATGTTGGCTTCATCCCCCTCTACATCACCGTAAATTGCAATGTAGTCAAAATAATATCTTACATGGGATTAATAGAATTTAAAACAAAGTAATTTTAGATGAACAAACATCGAGCCAAACATTCAAAGTAATTTTACATGGGTTTAATAGTAATTGTCAAACATTTATTTATACCCGTAATATATTCATTATAAAGTTGATAAATAAAACTCTTCTTGGAGAATTTTAAATGACTAATATGCCCTCCATTGACTTGCTGTTTTAGAAAGTCTAGTAAACACAACTTTTTTATATATGACCCCTTGACTTGCTTTTTTCTAGGAAGTCAAGTAAACAAAAGTTATAAGGATATATGACCCCATCTGTCTTTCGATGTGTTTTTTTTCCTGAATTGAAATAGTCTACTTCAACTTTTTGGAAATAAGCCTTAGATCAAAACCAATAAATACGGTGAACATTTTAGTGTTAAGCCATTCCAAATCAACTCCCCCCCCCCCCCCCCAAAAAAAAAAAAAAAATCAACTCCCAACAACTCCATTAACCAATTACAATAAGTGGGAAAAGGCCTTTTTCTCTTCGGCCTATCCACTTTCACCATCGCACTGAAAATTCCAAGCAAGTTAGGACCCATTACTTTGGAAAATAATAATGACAGTAGATACCTCATCACAACATAATAACGACATAACTATATTACTATAATCTAAATATTAAGGTATAAAATCAAAATTACCCCAAACACGAACTATACAAATTTTACAATATAATCTCGAATTTATTATTTATGAAAATATATTAATTTATACATAGATCAGTAGAAATATGCTTGCCAACTTATCAATATTAAAGAGATAATGGTACCCATGGTTGTCAAAATCGTGATTTAGATAGTAAGATCGCACGATTTTACGATTCCTCCTCACCAAAACATTTAGGATCGCGCTGGGATCATAAAAATGGTAGGATCATATGGGATCCTGCCAATTCTACCAATCCTACCAAAACATCCGGGTTTTTTTCCTTTTTTTTTTTTTTTTTTTTTTTTTTTTTTTTTTATATATATATGGGATAAAGTTTTGGTTTTGATGAAGTTTTAAGAGTTTTTATTTTTCTCTGTTGTGATTGTATGATTTTTTATTTATTTATATAATTATGTTAACCTAAGCAAATGTTATCTACTTTTTAGTTCACTTGTAATCAAAATGAAGGAATGCTTCATCATTTCTAAATGAAAATTTTATATTGGCTTTGCTATCTTTTAAGCTATAATGTTGCTAAATTTGTTTGATTAATATACTAATTTTTGTTCTAATATTACAAAAATGTTTTTCTTATATATAATTTTATTAGAATGCTTGTATTTGCATATTGATTGATTGATTTTTTTGAACATGCTCTATAATTGTTGTTGAGTGGTACAACTTGAATAGTTGAGTGTGAAGTTGTATCTTGATCTTTTTTACAGCTCTAGTATACAAATATGCAATATCTACATAGATGATGAACTGGATGATGGTGATTAGGACGGTGGTTATAAGAATCCTAAATTAATTAAATGTTCACTCCACCTTAATATTCATCTTCCTTTTGGATTTCATATTTTAGTTAGCTAATTTCCATTTGATAACTTATTTTGGATTTTAAACTTGGAACTTGGAAAATATTTCCATATGTGTTGATAAATATTTTGGTATTTGGTTGCTAATTAAACATTTATTGAAATTTTTAGGTACATTGGGTCAAAACTTAAATATATTTGTTCCATTAATATAGACATAGCGATGAATGACATGCAAATTCAAATCTTTGTTTTTTATTATGGATAAATTCAAAATTTACTTGATTATTCAACATAAAAAGTTATTATCAATGTGTTTTTTGTTTTAAATCTGAAAATATGTAGGATCTTATGATCTATGATTCGATCCTACGATCCACGATCCCACCTACCTGCCGCAATCGTACGTAGAATTCCGATTTTGACAACCTTAGTGGTACCAATTTTGTTTTTTTTTTGTTTTTTTTATTATTCATAAAATATATATTTTTTAAAATAGAAGAATTCATAAAATGTATTGATATAGTCTTGTTCTCTGACTAATAATTGTGTTGCCCTAACAAATAGTCTTGCTGGTCAATTAATCCATGGCATGTTACACGATTGATTTATTTTCCAAAGTAATGGGTCCTAGCCTGCTAGGAATTTTCAGTTTGATGGTGAAAGTGAATAGGCCAACGAGAAAAAGGCCTTTTCCCACTGATTGTAATGGTTAATGGAGCTGTTGGGAGTTGATTTGGAATGACTTGACACTAAAATGTCCACCGTATTCATTGGTTTTGATCTAAGGCTTTTACCAAAAAGTTGAAGTAGACTATTTTAATTCAGGAAAAAAACACATGGAAAGACAGATGGGGTCATATATCCTTATAACTTTTGTTTACTTGACTTCCTAGAAAAAAGCAAGTCAAGGGGAAGGGGTCATATATAGAAAAGTTGTGTTTACTAGACTTTCTAAAAAAGCAAGTCAATAGGGGGCATAGTAGTCATTTAAAATTCTCCAAGAAGAGTTTTATATATCAACTTTATAATGAATATATTACAGGTATAAATAAATGTTTGACAATTACTATCATTTTAAGTTCTATAATACAACAATGACAATAATAAAGTAATAGTACCAAAATTTTAGAATTTGCTATTACTCTGTAATAGTTTTGTTAGTATCAGCCGCATATATTTGTTTCCTCCATTCTAAATTGATTTGGACGGATTTGTAATACTATAATATTATTATTATTATTATGGACAAAATTTAGGTACAATATCTTATGTATTATTCCTTAGGTTCTCTTCTTAAAATTCAGTCATATGGCTATTTAACTAAAAAATATACTTTCATCCTATGAGAAAAAATTCACATGGCAAAATCTTAAAATGGTAACTTAAGGAACAACACTTAAGTACTCTATATAAGTCTTACCTTATTATTATTATTATTATTATTATAAGTTTATCACCATATTCATTCATTTTGATTTAATTAGACTATTTTAATTCAGAGAAAATAGGGCTAGACTATATATATCCTTAAAACTTTTGTATACCAGGCTTTCTTGAAAAGCAAGTCAAGGGGTTCTATATCCTTAAAACTTTGGCTTACTAGAATTTCTAAAAATGGAAAAGTTAATGGATGTTCTAAAAGCATTATTTTAAGAAATATTTTTAAAAACGTTTTATGAAGAAAAAAAATGATATATATATATATATATATATATTTTTTTTTTGCATTTCTCATAAAATTAGTATCAAAACTTTCATAAAATAGTTTATTAACAAATGCCTTAAGGGTACCCATTAACTGGATCCTTCTATAAAAAGCAATTTAGTCATTTAATATTTTCAAAGAAGATTTTTATTTATCAACTACAAAATGAATACATTACAGATATAAATAAATGTTTGGCTAGTATCATTTTGAGTTCTATGATACAACATAAATAATAAAAAAGTCTTTGTCTCGAAATTTCAGAGTCGGCTATGATTCCTTAATTGATTTGTTAGAATTCGTCATATGTATTCATTTTTTCCATTTTATTTGATTTATAATGATGGTTTAGAAAATTTAAATTCACTTATTTCTAGTTGTGTCCAATCTTGACTCGAACTTGACAAAATCATACGATCTGAAGGGGTTTGAACTAGAGTTGGATCGATTCAACCAAGGTAGCAGTTAATGGCATGTCTTTGCTAAGAAAATCCAACAACCATGAGTCGAGTGCTGGGTCATTGTACTAAATTCAGACTCCAACTAATTTGATCGATTACCATTGTTAGACTTCACCATTTTCAACCATTTGTCATCTTGACCTTTTGATAGGTTGGATCTTTGCTAGATGTGGTGAGAATCTAGCTAGATCTGATGAGATCTCGGCCACATTTTATGAGATCTCAATTAGATCCAGCAAGATCTCAGCCAAATCTAGCAAGATTAATCAAATCTCCACTGGAAGTAATAGCTTTGCCATGATCAACAATATCTCAACTAGATCCAACCGTTTTGAGTTCAGACTAATTTGATTGCCAAAATAGTGAAGTCATGGCAGTTGAAGACCTGTATGCCCACATTCAGCAACAAGTGGCACAATCCTAAACCCATGTTGATTGTGTTAAGTGGCGGTTTGACCCCAACTGACCCATGGACACCCATACTTATTTTATTGTGGATAAAGAAAATTTTAGAAATTACATTTGGGAATCACTTTTTAAAACTCCGAAGAATCTTAATTCAATTACCAAAGAGTGTTACAGTTGATAAGTGTTATTCACGTTGCAATTTTGCTTTTGATATGTCTATTCTCTTTTGCTTCTTTGGTGGGGTAAGAATGTTTATGATTTAATTTAAACATTTGGAATTTATGGTAGAATGTGTTGATAGACATGCATAGTCTATGCTTTCTCTGAATTGCTACTCACTCTACAGGTTACAGATTTGACTATTCGGTATTTAGTTTAAACACTTAGAATTGATGGTAGAATGTGTAGATGGTTGATAAGTGTTCTAAATTCTCTTTGTTCCTGTGATTTTGTACCATTGGAACAAAAACTATTCGCAAATTAGTACAACATTGTTTTGATTAGGTCCTCTCATTAAATAGGGCCCATTTTCCTTTAAAAGCTCTGTTTCTCATGTAATTATCTGCTATCAGTAATTTGGAAATTGGTTACCAATTTAAGTATCCATGACTCAATTTTCCATCTCTTATACTGAACAAATTTCAGCTCATTCACGGTTACAGATTAGGGAAAGGAGCTTGTCATGTATGGTATGGATATAAGGCCGAGAGGGAAAATGAAACTTACCAAGAAAAGCTAGTTAATACGGTCTTTAGCTGGGTGGAAAATTGAGGATTTCAAATTTTAAATACTTTTACTAATCGGTTACATTCAACCTGGTCAAACAAAATGGGTGGAAAATTTAACTGCTCTCTATTATGATCTTGACAAAGTGAGCAAATGTCCAAAGTGGAACTTACATGAAATGATAATTCAGTGTAAAATTATGGCTTAAAAACAAATTTCAGTTCTTTCATAGATCCTCCAAAGCCCAAACCCCACCAACGACGACGACAGAAGAATCTCCTAAAATGCAAATTGACATAAGGCCGAGAGGATGAAAATTGGCAGGGAGACTTACCAAGAAAATTGAGCAGGGGTTACAGTACATTCACCAACTTTTGTCAAGAGGACATGTAGAAAAGCTAGTTAATACAATCTTTAGCTGGGTGGAAAATTGAGTGTGAAAGTATGGCTTAAAAAATTTTAGGCTTCATTAGTGCAAAACACCTCGACTCTAACTGCAGCAGAACCCTATAATTACTAAATATGCAAATTCATTACTAAAAGGGTTTGTTGATATGGTGTTTGTTACCTAAAAAAACAAATCCGCTACTAATATCATTTCAAATGGAAATGAGATTTTTTAAGTCTTTTGTAAAAACATTTTATTTGACATTCTTGCTTTTATTGTCAAAGGTCTTGTAACACAATGGTATAACTTTTTTCTTCTTAGTTAGGAGAACTAGAGTTCAAATCTTTATTTTCCTATTATTGTAACTATTGAATTATTAAAAAAAAAAAAAAAGAGTCTAGATTCATTACTTTGATTTACCAAATGTTAATAAGTTTTAACGTGGTGTCAAATGCCTCAGGACTTAGGGATAGAGCTATTGTTGGATGTGGAGGGCAGTTCCCCCCCACCCCCCCCCCCCCCCCCCCCCCCCTGATTTTTTTTTTTTTTTTAAATTTAGTATATATATAATATATTATTTTTAGTCATTTGTTTCAATAAAATTGCACTTTGCCCCCTTCAACAATATTATTGATATTTTTAAAAGCTATAAAAAAAATTAGCCTAGTAGCAAAAATTAAGCCCAAACAATATCCCAAAACAAACACAAGCAAAAAAAAAAAAAAAAAGTCAAATTCCAGCCCATCCATTGGTCCCTCCAAACGTGAAGTATGATCTATGAACAAGGACAAAGGGAGAGGAAGAAGACTAACAAGGGAGGAACTTACCAAGAAAATTAATCAAGGTTACAACATCCTCAAAACTTTGTCTTTACTTAAACCTAGTCAATATATTTTTTGCCAAGATTATTAAGGCCTTGAAAATTGTAAATAGAGATATAGCATTTGACTCATTTTGTCTATGATTGATGACTAAAAATTGTATTATTTTCATGCAGTGTTGTTCACTTTACTCTATTATCTCATAAGTAAGTTTTGGTCCAAGACACAGGGAAAAGGAGATTAATCCTCATGTTACTTCTAATATTATCTCTTACACTCACTATTTATTCTTTTAAAATTAAATTAATGATGGGATTAGCCAAAGATTAATAAGAAAAATTCCTATTCTATTAAAAAAATTTTGGCTAAAATTTTTTTTTCCCCAAATATTGTATGAATTTTGTTTTTCGTCCCTCAACTTTAAAAAGCTCATTTGTCACTCCTAAACTATTAAAAATTATACTTGTCAATTTTCATTTTTAATTCCCAAACTATTGTAAATTTTTCTTTTCATCCTTAAACTATTAAAAAATTTCTTTAAGAAATTTAAGGATGAAAAACGAAAATTTTAAATTTTGGGGAGGAAAAGCAAAATTTATACAAAATTTAGGTTAGAAAACAATATTTAATTAGCCTTTCTTTTTTTTTTTTTTTTTTTCATTATCTATCATTGCTTAAGTGAGGTTTTCGTAAATTCTTCTTATATATGATGTTCCACAAAGTTTTATATACTTTTCGATAGACAAGCCAGCTTGTATGGGTCTTGGTAGAATGTGATTACTGTGGGAAAAAAATCATTTCCAAAAACTACATGTCGCATTCGAAAACTATCGTGGTGGCAAAATATCATGTGTAGCGGCCCCATCCGAAATAATTGAGTCTTATACTCTTATTTAGGCGGAATTTTCTAAAACTAAAAGTCTAAAATATTGCTTTATTATAAGCTTTTGTAATGCATCTTTATGTATCGTGTTATCAACAAATTTTTAAATTTGGATATTAAACAACTAAAATTGATTTACAAATAAATTCTTGTATCAATGAATGATCAGGGGTACAATTATTAGTGTTTTATATTATACTACAATAGAATAATCTTCTTAATTGATTTTCTTAAAAGATTCATCGATTAAAAAATTATACCAATATTGTCTTAATTCTAACACTTGATATCCTCTACTTTGATTGGAAAGCGGATTGAGAGATTTTTGAAATGAAATTACGATGAATGTCCGATTGCACATTGTTAAAAACTCTTTGAAATTCTGTACTGGAAGTTCTTCGAGGCTTTAGAATCTTCAATACACAATGTTTCACTGATTTAGAATTTTGGTGAAAATACTATTTTGGTCTTTACATTTTAGGGTCATAGTTAATTTAGTCCTTATATTTTGACAACAGTCAATTAGGTCTTTATTATTTTCAATTTATAGTCAATTTGGTTCCTACCATAAACTCGTTAACAAAAAATGCCTACACGGCAAACAGTGTGCACAAGTGGCACATTTGAAGCTAACGTGACTAAAAAATAATAATTAATTCACGTTAAAAATTCCACATCAGCATTAAAAAAATATTCAAAATCTTATTTTCTTTTCTCTTTTTCCCCCCTTTCTTACCAACCAAACAAATCTAAATTCATTTGCTTGCATGTTTCTGCAGATCCAATAATCACACAAATTCTTACAAAAATAATCACACAAATCAACACAATGACCAAACAGATCTAAATTATATAAATAAATAAACAAATCTAAACTCGCTTCATTTTTTTTTCATATTCTCCTATTTTTCGTTTCCCTCTCATCTGTGCAGAACTGTCTCTTAGAAAGAAGGAGAAGATGAAGAAGAGCTTTGGTTTGGAGGCTCTGGTATTACTTGAGACTCCCATCCCAATCTCAGACCATACAAAAACTTTTTTTTTTTAAATAAATAAAAAAATTCATTTCGAACAACTTCTTCTTCTTCTCTTTTCAATATTTTATACACACTAAAATTTCTCTTCCGTGTCTTTTCAAAGGAGTAAATTTTTTTACTGCAAACAATTTTGCCTTTTTCCTTTTTAGTAGATCTCATTTAACTTCGGGTTTAGCACTTTTTGAAGTGAAGATTCTTTGTTAGATTTGGTCTGCATGTCATGACCAAATTTGAGATTGTAGATTGAAACCACGGACGAGTTCATGAAGGTCCAAGAATAACTCAGTTTCTTGGTCGGGTCAGAAGCATTGGAGCAAATGAATTTAAAGATCCTTTTTTTTTTTTTTTTTTTTTTAAAAAAAAAAAAATGAGATTTAAAGATCTTTTTGGTACAATAAGAAAGGGGGCAGGAAAGATTAAAAGAAAAAAGGATTTTGATTTTTTTTTTTTTAAATTTCAAATGATGAGATGTAAATTTTTAATGTCAATTAAAATTTTTATAATTATTTTTTAGCCATGTCAACTTTAAGTGTGTCACTTGTGCACTCCATTTGTCACGTAAGCATTTTCCACTAATAAGTTAATGGTGGGACCAAATTGACTGTAAATTAAAAATAATAAGGACCAAATTGACTACTGTCAAAATGTAGGGACCAAATTGACTACTGTCAAAATGTAGGGACCAAATTGATTGCAATCCCAAAATGTGAGGACCAAAATGCTGTTTTCGAGTAGAATCTTTTGAAGTTTCAAGAGGCCCTTTGAGCATTGATTCCAATATTAAAAAGAAAGTTTCATATCTCTCTTCTCTGATTGTTGTAACTATTGAATTATTAAAAAGAAAAAAGGGGGAAAAGAAGAGGAAGAGAGTCTACATTTGGTTACTTTGATTTACCAAATGATAATGACCTTTAACGCGGTATCAAATTTTGCATTGTCTCAAATGTCTAATTGCAAATACAATGACATTCATTGACTCACGACTAGGTCCTCTCATAGAATATGAGGAACCATCTTCGTTTGAATATTCTTCTTCTAATTATTTGCTAGCAAGAATTCAGAAAGGTCCTCTGATTCTCTTGTAACTATTTCCTAACAAGAATTTGGAAAATTGGTGCGGGAGTTTATATCAAATTAAAGGCCTTAGGACCCAAATTTCCGTCTTCTACACTTCAAGATGATAAATTCCAGCCCATCCATTGGTCCCTCCAAACACAAAGTATGATATATGGATAAGGACAAAGAGAGAGGAAGAAGATTGACAAGGGAGGAACTTACCAAGGAAATTAAGCAAGGTTATAACATCCTCAAAACTTTTGTCTTTACTTAAACCTAGTCAATATATTGTCTGCCAAGATTATTAAGGCACTGAAAATTTTAGATAGAGATATAGGATTTGACTCATTTTGTCTATGATTGATGACCAAATATTTTAGTATTACTTTTGTGTAGTGATTTTATCTTCACTCTATTGTCTCATGTTTAATTTTTGGTCCAAGGAAGAGGGGAAGAGGAGATTAATCCTCATCTTACTTCTAATATTATCTTCTTACCCTCACTATTTATTCTTTTAAAATGAAATTAATGATGGGATTATGAAAAGATTAATAAGAAGAAAACTTCCTATTCTATTAATTTTTTTTGGCTAAAATATTATTTTTATCCCTAAATTTTACATGAATTTTTTTTCTCACTCCTCGTAAACTATTAAAAATATTATACTTGTCAATTTTTAGTTTTAAAAGTTCATTTTTAATTCCAAAACTATTGTAAAAAGTTATTTTTTTTCATCCATAAATTATTGAAAAATTTCTTAATTTATAAGAACTTTAGGTTCAAAAACAATATTTTAGCCTTATTAATTATTTATTCGTTGTCTATCATTGTTGAAGTGAGGTTTTCGTAAATTATTCTTATATATATGATGTTCCTTAAACATTTTTTTTTTTTTTTTTTGGGTAGACAAGCCAGCTTGAATAGGTGTTGGTAGAATGTGATTTATGAATTTTGGTAGAATGTTCCTCCACTTTGTTGGTAAGATATTTGTTACCTCAACAACCAAAAAATATCACCGCTAAAATTACTTTTCAAGAAAATGTGCCTTTTGAGAAAACATTTATTCGGCACTCCTAATGTTATTAGGCCCTCCATTACTTCGATTTATCAAGTGATTGGCCATTACATATGGAATATGTGCTAATATTTATCACTCAAAAATTCGTTACGGATAATCATTGTTTGTAAATATGGAATTAATAAAAGAGGCCCAAACCCATAACAAATAAAACACTAACACAACGGTGTATGGAAAGCTGAGCACTTTTTGATGGATTCTAGAATAGTAGGAATCAGATGAGCACCTTCACTATCACAACGGTGTATTATGGAAAGAAAATTCCAGTCAATACTGATAGCTCTTATGATTTAATTATATCAGACGGTCCTTTCAAATCAATATGGTGAAATCCAATTCGATTTAGACCACTTAAAATAATAAATAAATAAAATAAAGATAAATATCTAGTCACTTTAGTCCTTTCAACTTGGCTCCCATTCCCATTATCTGCATTATCGTGTGTGTATAAATATCCACTCATATCATCGCTTCTTTATCGCTTATAACACTTGCCACCCTATTCTCCATTTACTTCCTCTGCTGTAAAGATGTTCAGTATGGGGAAAATGAATCATCAATACTTGCCTTTATTCCTTGCCACTTGTTTGTTCTTCATTTCTCTTTCTCAAACATCCTCTAATACTTCCTCTCATCATCATTGCCTCTCTGACCAAAGTGCTCATTTGCTGCAACTAAGGCAAGAATTTGTTGAAAGGAATTATTCTGATTACTATGATTACTATAATGGTTCTTATCCAAAGATGAAGTCTTGGAAGGCAGATAGTGATTGTTGTTCCTGGGATGGGATCACATGCGATACACAGAATGGTGATGTGATTGGCTTAGACCTGAGCAACAGTTGGCTTTATGGGCCTCTCAACTCTAACAGCAGTCTGTTCAGTTTGCGTCACCTTCGGAAACTCAACCTTGACTGCAACAACTTCTCTTCCTCCACAATCCCATCTGAATTTGGCGAGCTTGTGAGGTTGACCCATCTCAACCTCTCTTTTTCCTTCTTACATGGCCAAATCCCTTCGGAAATTTCACGGCTATCCAATTTGGTTTTACTTGATCTCTCTTCCAATTATTTTAAACACTTCGTTGGTGGTGATTATTATTATAAAATGTTGCATCTCAGAAGAATTCATCTTGAAGCACTTGTCCAGAACATGACGAATTTGAGAGAACTTCATCTAGACTATGTGAACATTTCAACATCGCTACCTCAATCCCTGGCAAATTTGTCATCTTTGACTTCTCTTACTCTGTTTGACTGCAATTTGCAAGGTGAATTTCCCTCGAATATTTTCCTACTGCCCAAGATACAATCCATTGATTTGTCATATAACTATGAACTCATTGGTTTTCTTCCCAAATTTCAATATCGTAGTTCCCTAAAGAAATTGCATCTCCGTGCAACAAATTTTTCTGTAGAATTTCTCAATTCTATGGACAACCTTGGGTCCTTGAATGTTTTGGATCTTTCTAAAACAAATTTATTTGGGGAATTTCCCAATTCAATCAGTAACCTCAAGTCCTTGAATTATTTGGATCTTTCTTATACAAAACTTTTCGGAGAATTGCCTAGTTCAATCAGCAAACTCAAGTCCTTGAATTATTTGGATCTTGGTTCAAGTAATTTTTCAGGGGCAATTCCCCCTTCTATTGGAAACCTATCACAGCTTACTCATCTTTCTCTCTCATATAACAATTTTCATGGTCAGCTTCCATCTATATTGGGAAATCTTACACAACTAGAATTCTTAAGCCTTTCAAATAACAATTTTGACTGCAGCTTCCCAATTTGGCTAACAAATAATACTAAACTCCGTTCAATAGATTTCTGGGAAAATCAATTAAAAGGGCCAATCCCATCCGAAATATGTAGACTTCCTAATTTGACTTACCTTGACCTGTCATATAACTCACTCACAAAGACCATTCCCTCGGTTTTGTTTACAACCCCTTCATTGTCTACACTATACCTAGATCACAATCAGCTCACTGGCCCTCTCAAATTCCAAAATATCTCTACATCACCATTAAAGGTCTTGAGTTTGAGTGAAAACAAATTGAATGGATCAATTCCAAGGTCAATTGCCAATTTCACTAAGCTACAATGTCTATATCTTTCTTCGGTCAACCTAAAGGGCAAGGTGGAGCTAGACATTTTCTTTGAGCTCAAAGAGCTTCAAGATCTTGATCTTTCAGGTAACAAAGTAATGGTTTCAAAAACAAATATCCCTTCAACCATCCCCAAATTTTCATATTTGCTTTTGTCTTCTTGCCATTTGCTTGAATTTCCTAAATTTCTAGAAGCCCAAAATGAATTGCAAACTTTGGATCTTTCCAACAACAACATTGAAGGTAAAATACCTAAATGGTTTTGGAATGTTGGAAAAGAGACATTGGGTTACCTAAATCTTTCTTTTAACCTTTTAAGCAAATTTGAGCATCCACCAGTAGTTCTTCAATGGAAAAATATGTACCTTTTAGACTTGAGTTCCAACATGTTGCAAGAGTCATTTCCTATTCCCCCATTGTCTATAAATTATTTTTTTGCGTCAAAAAATAATTTTACCGGAAGTATCCCACCAATGATTTGTAAGGTGCATGCTTTGGAGGTTCTTGATGTGTCAAATAACCAATTGATTGGTCAAATTCCACAATGTTTGCTTCACTCAAGCAACTCTCTAGTATTATCTATGAGAAATAACCACTTCCAAGGAAACTTGCTTGAAACATTCATAAATGGATGTAGTTTGAGGACACTAGACTTGAATCACAACCAAATAGAGGGGAAGATTCCACGATCTTTAGTTAAATGTCAAATGCTAGAAGTTTTGAATCTTGGAAACAACAAATTGAATGATGCATTCCCTTTCTGGTTGGAGTCTTCATCAGAGTTAAAGATTCTTGTCTTGCGAGCTAATGGATTCTATGGTCCTATATGGGATCCTAGTATAAATTTTAGCTTTTCCAAGCTGCATGTCATTGACCTCTCTCACAACAATTTCTCTGGCAAGTTACCATCCGAGTACTTTCAAAACTGGAGTGCAATCCTAGACAAAAACTCATCACAATCAGGGTACATGGGAGCTGACTCCTATTATTACAAAGATTCAATGTCTTTAGTGAATAAGGGAGTAGAATTGAAATTTGAAAAAATCTTGACCATCTTCACTGCTATTGATCTCTCTAACAATAGGCTTTGTGGAGAAATTCCAGATAGTGTGGGGAACCTCAAGGCACTAATTGTACTTAATTTATCAAGCAATAACTTTATGAGCCATATCCCATCATCATTGGGAAACCTAGTTGCGCTTGAATCTTTGGATCTTTCTCGAAATAGCCTCTTTGGTGAAATCCCTCAGGAGCTAACAAGTCTCACATTTCTAGAGTATTTAAACCTCTCTCAAAATCAACTTAGTGGTCCAATTCCACAAGGTCGGCAATTTTTGACATTTCAAAGTTCCTCTTTTGAGGGAAACTTTCGATTGTGTGGCTTTCAGTTGTCGAAGAAATGTGGAAATAATGAGATACCAAATTCTGAAATGAGACATGAATCATCATTGGGAGAAGGATTTTGTTGGAAAGTGGTAGTGATAGGATATGCCTGTGGATTGGTAATTGGATTGGTTACTGAACATATCATCACCTTAAGAAGGATAAATTGGCTTGTGATAAATTTTGGAGTGAACATACGTAGGTGAAGATTAAGACTAGCAGAGGCACTTGCTATAGATTTACAACTATTGTAATAATTGCATTCAAGTGTGTTATAAGATAAGCCTAGTTGAGTGTAATGAAATTATTATAGTGGCTTTTACAATTATATTTATGTACACCAAAAAAATAAACATGCACACTAATATCATATAAGTATGTCAACAACCCACCATAGCTTAATACAAATCACTAATTCATTTCTTGAAATTAAAAAATAAAATAAAAAATAAGGCACAAGGGACAATATAGAGTCATGATTTGTGGTTAGAATACAGTTTTGAATTTTGTTCCAAAGACCATTTCTGATTGGCTACTGGAATAGAATATTTCGATACTAGCATATGTACCGATGTATTGTTTCAAGATTACCATTATATATATGTGTGTGTGTGTGTGCGCGTGCACGTGTACATACTTCATAATTAATACCATTTTTTTAACCAACATAAGTTCATAAAAGCTATAACATTTAAAAATAAATAAAAATACAAAGGATCAAAAAATATCATACAAAATTAAACATACCAAAAGCTCATCAAAATCTATTACATAATTAATAAACTAAAACCTCATACATAATTTTTTTTTTTTTTAAAATCTCATACATAATTAAAGTAACCAAAAAAGTTTATAGAGTTTTTTTTTTTTTTTTTTTTTTTTTTTTTAAAAAAATTAGAAAAAAAGCAACAAAATCAATTTTAGTCTGGAACGCATATTCTACTAGAAATGCTAGAGAATGGCCGGTACATGCCGTAATTTTGATCGAGATGAGATAGAGGGTTATGTGAGAGAGCACAACCTTGGCCTTCTTATCTAGGTTCCAATTGGGCCAAAACCATTTGAATGGGTTATTTGCATAATTAATCATTTTCCAAAATATAGAAATTTCTTCCCTTTTTTTTGTTAAGAAAAAAAGGTAGTTGGATGATAAAGAGCCTTTCTTTGTATGTGTAGTCCCAAAAATTAAGGCCTCGTTTGGTACACCAGCTCAAACACATGTTTTCAGTTTTTAAACAACATTACACGTATTTCTACACATTTTTTCACTCACATGTATTTGCACACACATGTTTTCAGTTTTTAAGTGTATGTACCAAACACTCCCTAATAATTCTATAAGTTGATAATGATCGTTGGCACTGCTATGTCAATTACTGTTCTCATATAAAGAATATCGTCTTTCAGTACTTCCTATGCTATTCACTTTGCAAAAACACCTACAAAAAGTACTTTAAATCGTTAGGAACTAAACCATTAAATATCCACGCAAATGGACTCACACAATGTCCAGAATCAAAGGGGTCGCCCTCATCACAGGCCACCACGCTCAAAATGTGATATCCAACACAGGGCCCCGACCATAGTAGCAGATTAACTGGAAACATCTTCCATGACCTCAATGATGGCTACATCCCCATCTTCATCACCATCAATTCAATCTTCCCTAAGCAAGATATTGTACTTGTAATATCAAAGGCTCGTGATTGGTGGGTCAAGAAGTACACAGAAATATTACATACTTTCACTAAATGCCCTATTATAAACTTTGATAATGAAACTATCCCCCATAATTTCTCTTCTTCCAATGTGTGTATTATATATCACATGGTTTGGTCACTATAGACCCTAAATTAATACCAAACTAAAAACCGTTCGCATATTTCCATGTCTTAATTCACAAAGCCTATGGGCCAATTCCAAACCAAAACCATCTCTCTAAATTTAACCCTTCAAAATCTAGGCCAATGCTTGTGTTTGATTTGTGGTAATGGTGGTGCTTGTTGTGCACTTTTGAAATTGAACGAAATGAAGTAAAATTTGAAGCTGAAAAGATTGGTTTTAATGTGATTATTTTTGAGCCAACACCTATGACCCCTATGCACAAAGTTTATGAATTGATACTTTCAAGCCATGCAATGATTGGTATACATGGTGCAGGCCTAACACATAAAATTTTTCTCTGGCCTGGCTTGGTGTTCATGCAAGTGGTGCTGCTTGGGACTGCATGGGCGGTGGAGGTTTGCTATGCAAGATTGGCTAGGAATGTGGGGTCAGAGTACATGGAGTATATGATACGAGCTGAGCAGAGTAGCTTGAAAGAGAGAATTATAACAAGGATGACATGGTAATAAGAGATCTAGTTGCTTTAAAAGGAACAGATTGGTTCCTTATGAATTTATATTTGAAGAAAATCATTTGTTTGAACACTCAGGGTTGAATAATATAAACTTTGCCAACAGATTGCTCCGCTTAGACTTAGATAGAGGAGATTTGAATTTTGCCGTCTCCATTAGAAACACCAGAAATTGTTAGTATAGTTAGAAGGCTCTTTGCTTGTATTGGTAACAAAATTAAGTTTGAGAAAGCTGCAGATCTTCACTATATTCACAAACTGTAAGCAATATTTTAATTTACTAGATATCAGACGGTCTATGGTGATCATTTTATTTTGTTGAAGATGTATAGCCACCAACAGTTCTATCCCATTTTTATCTTAAAAGGAGGCGTCTTTTAAATTTTAATGAGTGCCTAAAGTCATTTGTAAAATAATATTAAATATTCAATCAGTAGTTGTAATGATAATTGTTTTATAAAAAATAAATTTACTAATTATTTTTTGATTTACACTCATAAAATTAGTATAATTGTGTGTTTTTCTTGTTATTTGTATACCATTTGACATTCTATTTGTTACGTATAAGAATTTTAGTTAATAGTCTTGTTAAGGAAAGTCATAAAATAAATAAACTACTGAAAATATGCTCATCCAAATGCACAAAACAAGTGTAGTTTGCTAATTTAAGAGGACAAAAGCTCATGAACATGCCATTGTTAAGGACAGAAGTTCTTGTATGGGAGATGGGAGATGACTTCAATTATTACAAAGACTCAATGACTATAGTGAGTAAGGGAGTAGAATTGGAATTGGTAAAAATTTTGATCATCTTCACAGCTATTGATCTCTCAAACAATAGGTTTTATGCAGAAATTCCAGATAGCGTGGGGAACCTCAAGGCACTAATTGTACTCAATTTATCAAGCAATAACTTTATAGGCCATATCCCATCATCGTTGGGAAACCTGATTGAGCTTGAATTTTTGGATCTTTCTCAAAATAGCCTCGTTGATGAAATCCCTCGGCAGTTAACAAGTCTCACATTTCTTGAGTATTTAAAAAACCTCTCTCAAAATCAACTTATTGGTCCAATTCCACAAGGTGAGCAATTTTCGACATTTCAAAGTTTCTCTTTCGAGGGAAACTTGGGATTGTGTGGTTTTCAGTTGTCAAAGAAATGTGGAAATAATGAGATACCAACTTCTGAAATGAGACATGAATCATCATTGGGAGAAGGATTTTGTTGGAAAGTGGTAGTGATAGGATATACTTGTGGATTGGCAATTGGATTGGTTACTGGACATGCCATCATCACAAGGACACATTGGCTTGTGTAAAATTTGAAGGTAAAAGGATTGGTTTTAATGTGATTATTTTGAGCCAACACCTATGAGTCTATGACCCCTATGCATAAAGTTTTTGAATTGATACATTCAAGCCATGCAGTGATTCGTATACATGGTGGTGCCCGTAACACATGCAATTTTTCTCTGGCCTAGCTCAGTATTCATGCAAGAGGTATGCCATAAAAGATTGCTAGGAATGTGGGGTCCGAGTACATTGAGAGTATAGGATAAAAGCTGAGGAGAGTAGCTTGATAGAGAATTATGACAAGGATGACATGGTAATAAGAGACCCAGTTGCTTTTAAAGAAACAGATTGGTCCCTTATAAGTGTAAAATTGAAGGAACAAAATGTTGCATTGGATTTGGTAAGGCTTAGGAAGTACTTGAAAGAAATGTACAAGAAGGCCAAGAAATTCATGAACGAAAGGACGAAAGATGATCATTCAATAACTATTTTTTTAAATTGTTGATTTTTATTTTTTATTTTCGTAGATTTCAAGAAGGGGGGGGGGGGGGGGGGGGAATTTGGCTTTCTGTGAAGCAAAACGCATTTGTTTAAACACTCAGAGCTGACTAAAATAAAATTTTCCAGCAATATTACTACGCTCAGACTTAGTAGACAGATCTTTAATTCAACGATGGGAGAGATTCTATAAGGTTCAATCATGTTCCTCCTCTATGCTGCACATACCATAGAGACATACATTAACTACAAGCTCTATGATACGTTTCTTTTAAATCAACCTAGATAATCCTATCTTTCATAGGATGTGCATAAAATGGGTACACAAAAAGTGAGAAAATAAAATATTTGACATACTAAAAATGGTTGCGCCAAAACAGAAATCTATAAATTAACCCCCCAAAAAAAGTGATCTTAGAGTGGGTATTTGGCTCATATCATTGACGGGGGCAATGCCCCCACCAATTTTTTTATTTTTAAATACTAGTATATATGTAGTACTAATTTTAGCAATTTTTGTTCTATAAAATTACACTTTGCCTCCCTTAACAATGTCATTAATTCCTTTAAGAGTAATGCTATAGCCACACACTTTTCTACAAATTTTTTTACAAACTATTAAGGTAACAAATTCTTATTAGTTCATATCCAGGTCCACCATTTACATTATTTTTTTACTTATCAATAACTACTCACCACATTAGCTATTTGTAGAAAAGTTTGTAACTCTAGAGTTTTCCTCATTTTAAAGGTCATAAAAAAAATTATAGATCTAAAATCTAAAAAAAATATACAAGCCTCAAAAAATTAGCCCAACAACAAAAATTACTAATAGCATAGCTAAAAAACATTAAGCCCAACAAATCAATTTCACTCAAAATAAACAACCCAGCTCTTTAAAAAAGTTCAAACAAAATAATTTTTTTCATTATCCAGTAGAAGACACATGCATAAAAAAAAAAATTAAAAAAAAAAAAAAAAAAAAAACAGTTGGTGGCTAAGCAGTAGCAAAGCCACCGCACATAACTAGCAGTAGAGCCACCCCCTTGCTCCAAGTCTTGGTTCCGTCTCTGATTGATGAATTTTAAATAATACAATTATTCTCCACAAAATTGAACTCTAAATTATGTCAGTTATACAAATTATGTGATCTTATCATAGGTATTTGGTTCATATTGACGAAATGACTTAAATCCAAGTGATAAATACATATCCAAATTTTACTTAAGGGGTAAAATCAAAATCACCCCAAAAATAAATGTGTAAATTTCAATTTAGTCTTCAACTTATTATTTATGAAAATATATTAATTTATATGTAAATTAGTGGAAATGTGGTTGTGCCAACTTATTAATAGTGGAGAATATTGTGGAACGAACTCATTATTTGTAAAATGTAATTGTTATGGTCTTGTTCTCCCACTAATAACAATTGTGTTGCCTTGAGATATGGTCTCCCTATAAAATATTAAATTACAAGCAATTGCCTTAGCAGACACTATACGATTGATATTCATATTGAAAGTGGATAGGCCAACGAGAAAAACCATTGATTGTAATTTGTTGGAAAATTATTAGGTACTCCCGTAGTACCATAAATGCGTAATCACCCATATCACATGAATAGTGAGTCCCATAATTAATTTAATTAGTGGGACCCAACATTCATGTGAAAGGAGTGAGTACGCATTTATGGTACTCCGGGAATATACAATAATTTCCCTAATTTGTTAATAGGACTTGTTTTTTAGATTATCAAGTTAATGAGAGTTGTTGGTAGTTGAATTGGACTGACTTAACACTAAAATGTCATCATTAATTCATTATTACCTTATTCATTGGTTTTTATTTGAGTAGGCTATTTTAATTCAGAGCACTAAGGGGCAATTGCCTATACTATATATATATATATATATATATATATATATATATATATATATATCCTTTAAACTTTTTTTTACCAAACTTTCTAGAAAAGCAGGTCAATGACAGAGTATTAGTATCCTTACTCATTTGATTTAGACCGAGTTAACACTAAAACCTCACTGATTTCCGTATTCATTGGTTTTTATTTATGTAGACTTTTATTATAGAGCAAAAAGGGGCTATTATATATGTAAAGTTGAATTTATTCAATCATGTGTTGGCTTTATTCCATGCCAAATTTGCTTATATTTTAGCAATTAGATACCCTGTATTTAGGTGGGAATTATGTAAGGGTAGTGTGTGAGAGAATGTGAAGAAATTTCAAGAAGTGTGCAATTCAAGGGAGTCTCGCGACTGGATCTCACGACTGGCAAGTCGCCAGAATGGTACACATGTGAAGCATGCAGGGGGAGCTGAAGGGTCACGACAGCTAGAGCATTACAGGAAAAAACTTCCAGTCTGGCTAGGTAGTTAACTCGTGAGTCAAACTCACGACTCGTTCCAGTTGCGAGGTTGAGTCGCTAGGATGCCCTGTTTGGTTGAAACATGATTTTTTGCATACCTCATACACCCTACTATAAATACTCTTATACCCACGAAATGTAGAAACCTTCTAGAGAGAATTTTGAGAAAGAAATCCTAGAGAAAAACAAGATTGACTCATCCACAATCTTCATCTTTTGATTCTCCAAATTCCTCTACTTTTACCCTCTTCATTGACATATCTTTGAGAGGTACATTTAGCCAAATCCTTATCTCACCATACCCATATCAGTGAAGAGGTATTTTGGTACTTGGAAAGCAATTCAGAAAGGACCAATTAATTTTGGTTGATGTAATGGGCTATTGCGGGATCCTGTAAGCTACAAAAGACAAGGTTCGGCGTAACCCTGTTGGAGCAAGAAGCTTGGAGGACATAGGTGCACTGGGTAGATTAGGCTTGGATGGTCTTCTGCTATTCATGTATCCCAACTTTATTCTCTTGTAGATTATTGACCACTTGGAAAGCGGCGGAGACGCTTTTCGCCGAGTACTTCGGTTTCCTCTTCGATAACACATCGCCGTGTTATCTTTGTGTTTACATCCTTCTTCCCTTACTCTTTACCATTTAGTTACTGTTGTGTTTGTGATTAATTATGGATTAGAGTGTTTTACTAATTTGGGTTTAACTTATATTCATATTCTGCACCTATATTGTTTGTTTGTAAGCTTGTGTTGGTAATTTTAATTTGGGGTCTAAACGTTCATAGGTGTTTTACACACTATTTAATCTTTCAATTGGTATTAGAGCTTACCACACGCTTCAAAGAGCTGAAGATGAGTCATTCGACTCATTTTATGGGAGGTTGAATGAGATGGTAATTGGGAAGTTTAACTTGGGGGAAAAGATGGACTCCAAGATTGTGAGAAAAATTATACAATCACTACCGGAGAGCTTCCATGCAAAGGTCGCTGCCATTGAAGAGAGCAAGGACCTTGATGACATCAAAGTTCAAGAACTTATTGGCTCGTTTTAGACCTATGAGCTTTCTCTACCATCACAAAGGAAGAGAAAATCTCTTGCTCTAAAGACAATCAATGAGAAAATGGAAGCTTAAGACTTATCAGATGAGGATGAGGTAAAAAAAGATGTGGCTTATCTTGTTAAAAACTTCCGAAAGTTCTTGAAGTTCAAAAAGAATGGAAAGTTTGCTGAGAAAGGAAAATTCCCAAATTCCTGGAAGGAGAAGAAGGATTTCAAGAAGAAAGATGGGAAAGATTCTCAATCTTCTCAAGCAATCACGTGCTCTGAATGCAACAGTCATGGACATCTCAAGAAGGAGTGTCTGAACTATTTGAGAGGGAAGGGTAAAGTGTATGCCACTACTTTTAGTGACTCAAACTCCTCTAATTCAGACTCAGAAGAAAGCTGTGACAGAGAGGGAAACTACTTCGCATTCATGACCATTGCTCCCATACGATCTTCGGATGATTTGAGTGTGTTAGTGGAAGAGCTTGGTGAGCACACTAAATTGGAGTCAATGGGGATAGTAGAGGAATCCGATGATGAGGAAGATGAAAGAACAGTAGGACTACAAGAAACTTACAATTCCCTCCTTGAGAAGACCGATGAATATGCAAAAGTGGCTAAAGCAGCCATTAAGAAAATGAAGAGAGCAGAGCAAGACTACAAGAGTCTTTTAGTGCGGTACAAGGAGACTAAATGTGAAGTCGAGATGCTGAATGGAGAGCTAACCGAAGCTTATTCAAAGATAAAATTTCTTGAGCTTGAGGTGATTCAAGCTAATGCTAAAGTAGAGTGGGTTTCCTCTAAGAAGCTTGATGAAGTGCTTACTCATCAAAAACCTATCTCTGACAAAAGTGAAAAGGGATACACTAGAGAAAACAGTTCGAGTGCCAAAGTGTCCAAGGATATGAAGTTTGTGAAAGCCAAGGAACCAATAGTGGCAATCACTACTGTTGAGAAAGTGAAGGCGGAGAAGAAGCAGAATGTGACTGACCAACGGTTTTTGACTAAGCCTTCTAACCAATCAGTGGTCAAATCTAAGGGTAAAGGGAAATCTCTCCCAAAGTCACAAAGAGGTCCAAGAACTCAACATTTCTGCCATCACTATGGAATTCAAGGACACACCAGACCAAATTGTCATAAGCTTCAAGCATTAAAGAATACAAGTGCTCAAAGGTCAAGAAGACCAAGAAATGGCAAAGGGAATTGGACAACTGAGCAATCAAAAGGTCAAGAAGGTGATCTTGGAGTGAGGGATATGATGAAGATGAGTGATGCATTCACCACCTATTTGACAAGCTTCACCAGAAGGTTTGAAAGTCATAACAATAGTACCCAATCCTCTAGGGATATCACCCCAAACGCAAGTGTTGTGTGGGTGAAGAAGGGTACACATGCATAAGCATTACAACATGTCCATGCATTAATAATTCCCATGTTTTGTGACTTTGATTGGTTGTGTGCTTTTTGTTATCATTCTAGCATGTGTTGAAATTTTTGTTTGTTTGCTATTTGCTTTGAATTTTTTTACATATGTTTTTGATCAATCTTTACTTGTTTTTGAGTCAAAAATCCAAAAGCACATAAAAAGAAGAAAATTCAAAAAGTTTGATCAGTATTATTGTGTTATGTCACACGCATGTTTTGCCCTGTACCTTCGTACAAATGACTTTGTGCATTTATGAGCGTGGCTTGTTCTTTATGCACTCATATCATTGTGGGAAAAATCTTGACATCTATGTGATTGTTGTAAATAAATCTTCAAACTTGTTATAAATGATTGGTCAATGGTTTTGTTGATCTTGAAACTTGCATAGACTTGTGCCTATATATCTTCCCACTCTTTTATTTATTTTTGTTTAAAGAGCTCAACCAATGTGAATCTCAAAATAAAAAGAGATAATGAACTGTAAAAGCCGTCGCATATACTAGTATTTGACTAGGAAAAAGGGAAAACAACTTTTATGAAAATGTATGATGCCTCAAAAAGCCAAAAGCTTGTTCATCAAATTGAAATATAAAAAATTTTAGGCATCGATCTCAAAATGAGATGTATTGATTCAAAAAGATGAAATGATATGATGTGTATGAAGCCAAATGAAAATCTTCAAAATTATGTAATCAAGTTTTGTAGGAGGTCATATATGCATATTTCTATAATTGAGATAGGTCACTTTTCCTTGTGCTAATTGTGTATGTCTTGGTTGAATTGATCATTGAAGCTTCACATTAGACTAAGGACTATCTCAGCTTTGGTACCCATACACATCACACATGTTGTAAGGTTGAATTTAATCAACTATGTGTTGGCTTTATTCCATGACAAATTTGCTTCTAATACAGCACTTAGAAACCTTGTATTTAGGTGGGAATCATGTAAGGGTAGTGTGTGAGAGAGTGTGAAGAAATGCTCAAGACAGTGCAGTGAAGCAGAGACTCGCGGCTTGTCCTCGCGGGTGGCTCGCGGCTTGTAAGCCGCCAAAAGTTGCACACGTGTAGAGCACGCAGGGAAGCTAAACAGTCATGCCAGTTGGAGCACTACAAGACAAAAATCCAGACTATCCATTAAGTTAGCTCGCTGCTTGAACTCGCGACTCAGTCAAGTCGCGAGGTCAAGTCGCCAGCCAGCCCTGTTTTTGGAAAAACTGACTCTTCGCATTCCATTCTCACACCAGTATAAATACCCCTCATTCCCACAAAATATGTGTGGCCATTCAGAAAGAAAAACCCTAAGAGAGGTTTCTTCAAAACACCCACCCATTTAGAGAGAGCTACTCATTCTTAGAGAGAAATCTTTGTAGTCTCTTCTCCTTCCCTCTCTCATTGTCATACCTATTGAGAGGAGATTTCTATCCAAACACTACCCATACCCATTTAGAGTATTGAGTGTTTTTGGAGTTTTGGGAAGTATTGGAAGATGCCAAGGATGGCGGATACTATGGTCTAGTAGCGGAATCCGGTAAGTTAGAAAAGAAAAAGGTTCGGCGCAACCTCGTTGGAGCAAGAAGCTTGGAGGGCTTAGGTATATCGGGTAGATTAGGCTTGGAGGGTCTATTGCTGTTCATGTATCCCAACTACATTTTCTAGTGGATTATTGACCGCTTGGAGGGCGGCGGAGAGGTTTTACGCCGAGGGCTTCGATTTCCTCTTCGATAACACATCGTGTGTTGTCCTTGTGTTTGCATCTCTCTTCCCTTTATCTTTGCCTTTTATTTTCTACTGTGGATGTGATTTATAATTGGTTTAGATAGTATTTAACCAATTTCATATTTTAGCATATGTTAAGTTTCCGCACACTAGTTGTTTGACATATTGCTTAAATTGGTTAAATTGTAATTTGGGGGTCTAAACGTTCAAAGGTGTTTTGTACACGTTTTTGAACTTTCAATTGGTATCAGAGCGGGTACACTTGTTGTGGTTTAAATACCTAAGTGTGATCCTTGACCCCTTGTGTTTATTTTCCATGGATTGTGCTTTGTATGCCTCTTTGCATGATTTGGTTGGTGATGAATGTAACATGCCACATGTTTGTGAAAATGCCTCTATGAGTGTTAATCCTCATAAGTGTGATGACATGTTATTTGAATCCATGGGTGTTGTTGACAAACTCTTGAAGAAAAATGCTAAGAAGTTTCAAAAGAATTTGAGCAAGTTATTTTGTGAAAAAGATGATTTGATTGCTAAGCTCAATGAATCCAACAAATTGGTTGAGAAATATAAAAAACTTGCTGAAATTTCTCTTGAAAAGCTGAAAGAGTTTGAATGTTTGAATATGGACTTGGATGCTAAACTTGTTTTGTCTAACAAACTTGTTGATGATCTTAAATGTGAAAATGAATCTCTTAAGATGCATGCCAAGTGTTTGATTGCTGAACCCATTAATAAAATGGATGATAATATTTGTTGCAATCATGTTGTGGTACCCGATTTTGTGCCTAGTGTGTGTTCTACCTTAAAGGACAAATCGGTGTACATTCCTCCACATAAAAGAAATCAAAAGGTGGAGAGAAAGGCTGTTAAGTCAAAACCTTCGTTTAGGTCTCAACCTAAGGCTTTGGATGGATCTAAGTTTGTTCCAACTTGCCACCATTGTGGTGTGATTGGTCATATAAGACCTCAATGTCATAAGTTGAAGAGGGAACAAAACCATGTTGCTAGATCCATTCCCAAAAAGCCTAGTGGACCTAAACACATTGTTTGTCACCATTGTGGTGCCTTTGGTCATCTAAGACCTCATTGCTCTAAGTTTCAAGCTCTTAAGAGAATCAAAAGAAAAGAAAAACTTGAGCTTTTTGGAAGTTGTGCTAAAAAAGGTAAACTGAATTTGAGTGAAAATAGCATGTTGTTAAAGAAAATGTTTAATGCTCTTAACTCCTTGACTATGTGCATCTCCGGTTCTCATTCTTCCAACCCTCGTCTCGCTTCTCTTGAGACACTCATTCCAAACAATCGTTCTGTTTGGATGAGGAAGGGTTCCTATGGTTGAGCCTTTGCTCTTTTGGTCCTTGATCTAATTCTTTCGATCTTTGTAGGACCCTTCATGCATTAAATGTCATAACTTCATGCATTTTGTGCATCTTGCATCTATTTATATGCATTGTTTTGTTTTTGATCTTACTTTTATATTTCAGTTTTGTGTGAGTAAAAAATCCAAAACCACATAAAAAGTGAAAAATTCAAAAAGTTTGATCGTATATGTTTGAGCACATATCACATGTGAGTTTGGCCTTGTACCTTTGTACAAATGGCTTTGTGCATTTACGAGCTTAGCTTGTTATTTTTGCACTTATATCTTTGTGGGAAAAATCTTGACATCTTTGTGTGATTGTTGTAAATCGATCTTCAAGCTTGTCATGAATGATTTGTAAATAGTCATGTTGGTTTTGATACATGCGTAGACTCGTGCTTATATCTCTTCCCACTCTTTTATTTTTATTGTTTAAAGAGCTCAATAAATGTAAATCTCAAAATGAAAAGAGATAATGAGCTGCAAAAGCCGTCGCACATACTAGTATTCGACTAGGAAAAAGGGAAAGCGACTTATATGAAAATGTATGACGCCCAAAAAGCCAAAGGCTTGTTCATCAATTTGAAATATCAAAAATTTCAGGCATCAATCTCAAAAATGAGATGTATTGCTCAAAATGAGTTGTATTGATTCAAAATGATCAAATGTTATGAATTGTAAAGAAGCCAAATAAAAAGCTTCATCATATGTAATCATTTTATTATGGGAGGTCATATATGCTCATTTCTATAATTGAGATAGACCACTTGATTTAGCACTAGTTGTGTATGACTTGATTGAATTGATCATTGAAGCTTCACTCTAGACTAAGGACTATTCCACATTTGATACACACACACAACACACATGCCTAATGTTCAATGAATGTCTTATTCATTTGTTAGATTGTACTTGTCTAAATGTGATGTGTGTGTGCTCAATCTTATATGGATTAATCCAAAAATATTTTTGATCATTTTATATGTTTTTGGAAGTGATTTTTATCACTTTTTGTGTTTATGTTTAGTGCTTACTGTGTTTTTCAATGTTTAAACATGTTCTGGTTTGAAAAACAAGTGTCAGATTCTTTGGCCACTCATTTTGGCTACTTGCGTGAGCTGCCAGCAAGCTGCCAGTTTTGGCTACTCGGTTTGGCGGCTTGCAAGCCGCGAGTTCATACAGAGAGGTTTCGCGGCTCACTCGCGACTTGGCTCGCGACTCGCCAGTCGCGAGTCGCCCAGAATCAGCTTTTTAAAGAGCTTTTTTGTGGGAAACTTGTTTTAAACCTCTCCCATCCTCTCTAAAACCCCTCTTTCAATATTTTTACATCAAAACCTAACCAATTTGAATGGTTTTTCAATCCATTAACATCTCTAAGGTAATTATAAACTCTTTTCATTGATTTTGATCCTTAGATTATGTTTTGGAGAGTTTTGTGCTCTTGGTTGGGATTTTCATCATAGGGGTTGGGAAAACTTATTTTTTGTCTATTTACTTCATGGGATTGGTTTCTTTTGTTGATATGCATTGGATGTTGGCCCCTTGTGGCAGAAAGAACATGTATTAAGGGTGGATTTCATGATGTTCATGCATTGTTTCACTTTTTTGTTCATAGTGTGCATTCTAGGTGTTTGATAAAATGTCTCTTAGACATTTTCTCGCTTGTTTGGACTCCGATGAGTACCAAACTTTGGGGTTTCTCATGTTTCCTCATTAGGAACATGTTTGGTTCATTGGTTGTGTATTCAACACACCTTGCCCCACATGTGCATTTTTCATGCATTGGTCATGCATTGCACTTAGTCACCTTTTGCACACACCTTTGCTACCCTTGTTATGCATTGGTCTATACCTTGCTTCTTCATCCTAGCATGTCATGTCTGTCTTATGCTTTGTAGCATTTTACTTTGTCATGGGTTTGAGTTTCATTTTCTCATTCATCTTGCACCCCTCATGCATCATTAGCATTGTTCATACCTTCATCTCTTGCCCTCATTTCTTCTTAACCCTTTGTCTATTCCTGACAAAAAGGGGGAGAGATATTCCATAGGGGAGATGCATATACCAAGGGGGAGAAGACATTATGTTAACTAGAAAACCTTGTTCTGTTTGTTTTCTTGTTGGCTTTATGGTGTTTTGTGTTATGCTTTGGTGTTCTCATTGCATCATGTTTGTGCTTTGGACATGCATATATCCCTATGTTATTATGCTTCATTGAATGCATGTTCAAATGATCATTTGCTTTGCTATGTGATCATTGTAGTTATTTCTATACTTGTTATATTATACTTGTCATTTATTACTTGCTTTACCTTGAGGGTCTAATGTGTTTTGTGCAAGTGTTTCAGGGTACAAGTATATATATGTTCCAAGTGCATCACAACTTCTCATCACTTTGAAGGGGAGAAATTTTAAGCACTTTTAGTTTATATTGTTTAAGTTTTTATTCAATATAATGTGCTTTGTACCCATGTGCTTTTGTAAGCTTTTAGGGTTATTGTTTTATGCATAGTTTGTAGGCTTTATGGTATGTACCTTGCTTATGCAGCCTTTATGCTATGTTGAAATCAGTACTTTAATCTAAATGTCTTGCATTTTGATTTATGTATTGTCACTCTTGTGCCCTTGTAGGATTGTTCCTAGATGCATATACCTTGTGTATTATGCATTGGTTGAGTGTTGAGCATACAAGTATCTTGCCTTGTGCTTGTTAACTTGTATGTCCTTGTGTTCATTCCAAGTGTGAATGAGCACTGTGATCACTACCTTATGGTGTTCACTTGGTTGATCAAGCCATGGTTTGTTTCTTAACTCCATCTTTGCTTGATCACATATTGCCTGTTTCATATGCATTTCACGATTTTCTGCTTAACAATGATCATGGTGTATTGTTGTGTTTCAGGAGTCTCATGTTCATATGATTCAAGTGCTTCACAGTTTCTAGATTTAGGTGTGAGTGAGTTTTACCATTGTTCCCAAACTCACGTTTAAGTCTAGAGTCTGTTTTAGGGTGTTTTGTCATGGAATAGCCAAAGGGGGAGATTGTAAGGTTGAATTTAATCAACCATGTGTTGGCTTTATTCCATGACAATTTTGCTTGTAATACAGCACTTAGAAACCTTGTATTTAGGTGGGAATCATGTAAGGGTAGTGTGTGAGAGAGTGTGAAGAAATGCTCAAGACAGTGCAGTGAAGCAGAGACTCGCGACTTGTCCTCGCGGGTGGCTCGTGGCTTGCAAGCCGCCAAAAGTTGCACACGTGCAGAGCACGCAGGGAAGCTGAACAGTCATGCCAGTTGGAGCATTACAGGACAAAAATCCAGACTATCCATTAAGTTAGCTCGCTGCTTGAACTCGTGACTCAGTCAAGTCGCGAGGTCAAGTCGCCAGCCAGCCCTGTTTTTGGAAAAACTGACTCTTCGCATTCCATTCTCACACCAGTATAAATACCCCTCATTCCCACAAAATATGTGTGGCCATTCAGAAAGAAAAACCCTAAGAGAGGTTTCTTCAAAACACCCACCCATTTAGAGAGAGCTACTCATTCTTAGAGAGAAATCTTTGGAGTCTCTTCTCATTCCCTCTCTCATTGTCATACCTATTGAGAGGAGATTTCTATCCAAACACTACCCACACCCATTTAGAGTGTTGAGTGTTTTTGGAGTTTTGGAAAGCATTGGAAGATGCTAAGGATGGCGGATGCTATGGTCTAGTAGCGGAATCCGGTAAGCTAGAAAAGAAAAAAGGTTCGGCGCAACCTCGTTGGAGCAAGAAGCTTGGAGGGCTTAGGTACATCGGGTAGATTAGGCTTGGAGGGTCTATTACTGTTCATGTATCCCAACTACATTTTCTAGTGGATTATTGACCGCTTGGAGGGCGGCGGATAGGTTTTACGCCGAGGGCTTCGGTTTCCTCTTCGATAACACATCGTGTGTTGTCCTTGTGTTTGCATCTCTCTTCCCTTTATCTTTGCCTTTTATTTTCTGCTGTGGATGTGATTTATAATTGGTTTAGATAGTATTTAACCAATTTCATATTTTAGCATATGTTAAGTTTCCGCACACTAGTTGTTTGACATATTGCTTAAATTGGTTAAGTTGTAATTTGGGGGTCTAAACGTTCAAAGGTGTTTTGTACACGTTTTTGAACTTTCACATGTCTATGTTCAATGAATGTCTTACTCATTTGTGTGATTGTACTTGTTTAAATGTGTTGCACATGCTCAATTATATGTTGTTCAAACACAAAAAGATTTTTGAGTGTTTTAGTTGTTTTTGGAAAGTGTTTTTATTTTGAAAATTTTCAAAAACTGTGCAACCTTGTTTTGGAAACTCTGCCTCATGGGTTAAGCAAGTTGCGAGCCCCCAGTCGCGAGCTTACTCAGTAGCTCTTGGTGACTCTCTGGCGAGTCAGGTCCCTAGTCGCGAAAAAGACTTAGAAAATTTTCAAAATTTTGGGTTTTTAGATTTTTCGCGACTCAGTTTGGCAATTGGTTTGCGAGTGAAAGCTCCAGTCGCGAGGTTTACTAAGAATGTTTGGCGACTCCCATCGCGACTTACTCGCGAGTGGAACTTCTTGTCGCAAAAAACACTTAGACAAATCTTTCAAATTTTGTCACACGGGTTTTTGGCGACTTGTTCGAGACTCATTCCAATCGCGAAAATCGCGTGTTTTGCGCATTGAGGGTCATTTTTATGACATTTTTAAAAAAACTTTTCATTTTTCCCTCGCTCATTATGACTATTCATTGTCTTGTCCGTTCCTCTCCCACACAAACTCACCGTGTTCATTCTCAAAAACTCCATTTTCTTCATCATCTCTTCACCAATCATCAAGAAAAGGTATGGGTTCTCCATTTTTCTCAAAGTATTTCATGTTTCTAGCTTTTGATTTCTTGGATTTTGTGGTTTTTGTTGAGTTTGAAAAATATGATGCTCGAATATGGTTTAGGTATATTTTGATGAGTTTGTTATATGGGTTTTATTGATTTTGATAGTATGATGCTTATTATCCTGTTTATGTTGTGTTGTGCATATCATGCTCATAGTAAAATGTCTCAAAGACATTTACTTGTGTTTCTGAGGTCTTCATGGTTTTCAATGTGCTTAGCCTTGCTTGCATATGCATCACATATGCACACCACATACACCAGTGTTGCACATGCTTACATAAATGCCATGCTTTTGCATTTCATTTAGGCTAGCTCCACATTACTACTTAGTTAGTTCATTCAACATGCTTGAGTGATATTTCTTCCTAACTATCATTGTGTGCTTATTTCATGGACTAAATTGGATCTAATCAAGTTTGTGTTTGTGTATTGGTGTTTTGCACTTTGTTCTCTGCTGTGTGTCTGTTCTTTTGCAGATGTTTTGATGTTCCTCTCGCAGAAAAGAACCTGTGATTGATGTTCCATCATCCCCTGTTTCAAAACGGACCTGACGTTCGTCTCATGACTCAAACAGTGAGAGATTCAGGACTCCCCTTGATTCTCAGACTTTCTCCAGCATTTTCGAAGAAGCACCCACTATGGTGGAACGAATAGTGAAATTTGATACCCTGGGAACAACTTTTATTCCTAGAATTTTTGAAGAAAAAGATTGGGCTGATTTGTTTGGGAACTTCGAGGATCCAATTGATGAATTAGTTAAGGAGTTCTACTCAAATGCTAGATTCACCGGGGTTGAATTGAAGTGTTGGGTACGAGGAAGGGAGTTTATCATCACTCCAGACTACATTGCAAAGGTCCTTCAAATTAATCGACCAACAAAGGCAGACCTCACTCCATATGATGATAGACTTCCTCAAGTGCAAGATATTCTACAAATTCTTGGATTAGATCATGAGATTTCAACCAAAGGCACGTCCATTGGAAAAGCAAAGTTTGCACCTGAACTGAAGACTCTCACATTGATCATGTTCTTCAACCTTTATCCATTGTCTAACACTAGATTCATCAATCTTGGAAGAGCTCAGTTCCTATGTGATCTCATCACTAGAGTTTCGATCAATATTTGTGCCCACATTTTTCAGACAATAGGGAAAACAGCAGCACGAACATGTCTTCCTTTTTGTAGTCTTCTCATGAAGATCATGGTTCTTGAAGATGTTCACCTACCAAAATACGGAAAAACACTGGTTCATCTTTGCCCAATATCCATGGTGTCTCTTCAAGCGAGCAAAGCTCACTCTTCAAAAGCACCTAAGAGTGAATCTTTCCCTCATGCCACTCCTTCCAGTCAGGGCTTAGCTACTCACACTATACCTGCACATATCGAGATTGCATCTCCTCACACTCCTGAGCTGCAGACGACTAGCACATAGCATGTACAATCTAGCTCTCAAGCTGACAGGTTGAGCATTTTGGTTGAGAGTTTGCATCAGCGTATTTTTGGATTTGAAAATGTTCTCTACTGCACCAACAATCAAGTTCAAATGCGTCTCCCGACCATTGAGACACAATTAGATGCTATTCAACGCAAACTAGAGGAGAGCCTTTAGCTATTCGTGCCAAAAAGGGGGAGAGCAACATAGTGTATAGATTGGACGATAGCATATAGTAACGGGGAGAGCAACACGAGAAAGGAAATGTGCATATTAACAGGGGGAGTTGTGTGAGCTCAAGAGGAGGAAGCTGATACATACACACACACATATACTTTTGGATTGTCTAACCATTGATGCTAGTCTAGTTTACAGCTTATTATTCGTTTATAGTTTTTATAACTCTTGGATGGTTACAGTGCTCTTGTTTAAAACTTTTGGTACTCTGGTTTAATTATTTCAGTTTCTTTTCAGTACTTTATGTTTGTACCTTTGCTTTGTAGCTTAGTACTTTTAGTTAATGTTATGCATTTTCTTTAGTACTTCACTCTTGTGCCCTTGTTGGATTTTTTTATCCTTGATGCAATTACCTTGAGTTTTTGTATCGGTTGAGTGTTGGACATGCAAATAATACTTTGCATTGAGCTTATTAGCTTGCATGTCTGGATGTTCATTCCTTATGTGAATGATCATTGTGATCACTATTTATAGTGATTGTTCCTGTTTGGTCAAGTCATGCTTTAATGCTTTAATCTTCACTACTTGATCGCATTGTACTTGCTCCATATGCATTTCAAGATTTTTGCTTACAATGATCATCTTGTGTTGTTATTTTCAGGAAATACTTGTTCGTATGGTTCAAGAGCTTCACAATTTCTAGAATTTGGATGTGAGTGAGTTTTGGCAATTGTTCCCAACTCACATGTTAAGTCTAGAGTCTGTTTTAGGGTTTTGTCACGGAATAACCAAAGGGGGAGATTGTAAGGTTGAATTTATTCAATCATGTGTTGGCTTTATTCCATGCCAAATTTTCTTGTAATTTAGCAATTAGATACCCTGTATTTAGGTGGGAAATATGTAAGGGTAGTGTGTGAGAGAGTGTGAAGAAAACTCAGGATGTGTGCAATTCAAAGGAGTCTCGTGACTAGATCTCGCGACTGGTAAGTCGCTAGAATGGCACACGTGAGAAGCATACAGGGGGAGTTGAAAGGTCATGACAGCTGGAGCACTACAACACAAAACTTCCAATCTGGCAGGCAGTTAGCTCGTGACTCAAACTCGCGACTTGTTCCAGTTGCGAGGTCGAGTGGCCAGAATGCCCTGTTTGTTGAAAACTGACCTTTTGCATTCCTCAGCCCTGTTTGTTGAAAAATGACCTTTTGCATTCCTCATACACTCTACTATAAATACCTTTATACCCACAACATGTAGAGAGCTTCAAGAGAGAATTTTGAGAAAGAAACCCTAGAGAAAAACAAGATTGACTCATCCACAATCTTCATCCTTTGATTCTCCAAATTCCTCTACTCTCATCCTTTCCATTGACATATCCTTGAGAGGTACATTTAGCCAAATCCTTATCTAACCATACTCATATTTGTGAGGAGGTATTTTGGTACGTGGGAAGCAGTTCAGAAGGGACCAATTCATTTTGGTTGATACAATGGGCTATTGCGGGATCCAGTAAGCTAGAAAAGACAAGGTTCGACATAACCCTGTTGGAGCAATAAGCTTGGAGGGTTTAAGTGCATTGGGTAGATTAGGCTTGGAGGGTCTTCTACTATTCATATATCCCAACTTTATTCTCTAGTGGATTATTGACTACTTGGAGAGCGGTGGAGAGGTTTTTCACCGAGTACTTCGGTTTCCTCTTTGATAATACATCGCCGTATTATCTTTATGTTTTTATATTTCTTCCCTTTCTCTTTACCTTTTAATTACTATTGTGTTGGTTATTAATTATGGTTTAGAACGTGTTACCAATTTGGTTATAACTTATATTTCATTTCCCGCACATATATTGTTTGATTATAAGCTTGTGTTGGTATTGTTATTTTTGGGGGTCTAAATGTTCATTGATGTTTTACACACTATTTGAACTTTCACTTACATCTCCATTTCCATATCCTTGAGAGGTTGATAGCCCAAACCCTTACCACACCCATTCTGAGTGTCAAGTGAGGTTTTGGTACTGCTGGGAAGCATTGTGAAAGTTGAAATAGTGTGTAAAACACCTATGAATGTTTAGACCCCCAAATTAAAATTACTAACACAAGCTTACAAACAAACAATATATGTGCGGAATATGAATATAAGTTAAACCCAAATTGGTAAAACACTCTAATTCATAATTAATCACAAACACAGTAGCAATTAAATGGTAAAGAGTAAGGGAAGAAGGATGCAAATACAAAGATAAACACAATGATGTGTTATCAAAGAGGAAATCGAAGTACTCGGCGAAAAGCCTCTCCGCCACCTTCCAAGCGGTCAATAATCCACTAGAGAATAAAGTTGGGATACATGAATAGCAGAAGACCCTCCAAGCTGTAATATTTTAATTTGGGGGTCTAAACAGCTCTTGTGTTTTAACACATTTTCAAGCTTTCAATTGGTATCAGAGTAGGTACACTTGCTGTGGTTTCATTACCTAAGTGTGATCCTAAACCCTCTTTGAGATGGATCGATCTCAATCACTCAATGCTCCACCATTCTTTGATGGGAGCAACTATGCGTTTTGGAAAATCTGTATGAGGGCATTCCTCTGTGCTATAAATGAGTCGGTATGGGAGTCTGTCGAGAATGGATATGTTAGACCCATGACACTTAAGTTTGAATGGGACATGGTAGCTCTTGCTTTGGCAAATGCAAATAGTAAGGCAATTAACGCTATTTTCTGTGGTGTGTCTACTGATAAATTTCACAGGATATCGCCAAGGAAGCTTGGACGATTCTTGAGACTACCTATAAGGGTACTAAGAAAGTTAAGGACACAAAGCTCCAAATGCTTACCACCCAATTTGAAGAGCTCAAGATGAGTGATGATGAGTCATTTGATTCATTCAATGGGAAGCTTAGTGAAATCATGATTACCAAGCACAATCTTGGAGAAAAGATTGAGGCTGCTAAGGTGGTGAGAAAGATTTTGAGGTCCTTACTAGAAAGCTTTTGTGCAAAGGTCATAGCTATAGAAGAGAGTAAAGATTTGGATGAGATCAGGATCCAAGAACTCATTGGATCACTTCAAACATATGAGCTTGGACTACCTTCCCACAAGCCAAGCAAATCATTGGCTTTCAAAACTATCACCAAGAGAATGGATGACTCCTCCGGAGAAGATGGTGTGAAGAAGGAGGTAGCATTCCTTGCAAAGAACTTTCGGAAATTTCTAAAGATGAAAAACAGTGGGAAGTCATTCAGCAAAGGAAAGTTTTCATCTCCCAAAAGCGATAGGAAGGACTTCAAGAAGAAAGATGGGAAGGACTCTCAATCCCTTCAAGGAATTGTGTGTTACGAATGCAACGGTCATGGACGTCTCAAGGAGTGTCCCAACTTTCTAAGAGGGAAGGGTAAAGTGTTTGCCATTACACTTAATGATTTTGAAAGCTCAAATTCAAACATAGATGGAGAGTGTGATAGTGAAGGAAACTATAGGGCTTTCATGGCAATTACCTCCGTTGACTCTAAGGATGAGTTGAGCAATTTGGTTGATGAACTTGGCGAGCATTCCGAGGGTGAGGAGGTTGAAGAATTAGAAAATGAAGAAGTATGCCAAAATGAAAGGGAGAACAACCTTCAAGAAGCATATGATTCATTGCTAGAAGATTGTGGCAAATACGCTAAGGTTACGAACCTTGTTGTGAAAAAGATGAAAAAGGTTGAAGAAGAGCATAGGTGTATACGTGTGCAACTCAAGGAAGCAAAGTGTGAAGTAGAAGGACTCAAAGGAGAGTTGGTTGAAGCTTACTCAAAGATCAAGTTTCTTAAACTTGAAATTATCCAAGCTAATGTGAAGGTTGAGCGCATCTCTACCAAGAAACTTGACAACGTGTTGTCCTCTCAAAAGTCTTCACATGATAAGACCGGTTTAGGATATACTGAAGAAGGAGGCTCTGGCAGCGAACTCAAGAAAGAAGTAAGGTTCGTATAAGCTAAGAATGAGGAGAAACTCAAAGAAGTGAAGCTTGAGATTGAGACCCTTATTGCAATAAAAAGAACCATCGGTGCAAAACCAAAGGAAAAAGGGAAGTCATTACCCAAAAATCAAAGGGGGCCTCAAGTGAAACATATGTGTCATCATTGTGGCGTACAAGGGCACACAAGACCGAATTGTTTCAAGCTTCATGCACTCAAGAAGGCTGACTATATGCATGGCCAAGAAAGCTCAAAGAGAAGACCAAGGGGAGCACAAGCTAAAGGATATAGTGAGGGACATCTCATTGGAGACGTTATGGAAATGTTGAAGAACATATCATTATGCCTTGCTAGCTTTACTCCGAGGTTTGAAAGTTATGTTGGTTGTACCCCTCCATCTAAGGTTTTCACCCAAAACACTCGTAAAGTGTAGGTGAAGAAGGGTATTTGTGCATGATCACTCTTTATGCCCATGCATTAATACTTCCAATGTTTAGGGTCATAGGTTCATGCATCATGTCATACATAATCCTCTTGTGTCATTGCTTCCGGCTTATAGCATGTTTCTTTTACAAGTTTTGCTTTGTACTTGTTGTTTTTTTTGTTGATATTACTTTACATGTTCAGTTTTTGAGGGTGTTGAAAAATTCAAAAACCCATAAAAATTGAAAAATCTCCAAAAAGTTTGATCGCTTGTGTTGTGTATATCACATGTGAGTTTGGCTTAGTACCTTCATACTAATGGCGTAGTGCATTTACAAGCTTAGCTTGTTATCTATGCACATCTATTTTTGTGGAAGAATCTTGAAATCTATGTGTGACTGTTGTAAATAAATCTTCAAACTTGACATGAATGATTGGTCAATAGTCTTGATGATTTTGATACTTGCATAGACTTGTGCCTATATATCTTCCCACACTTTTTATGTTTTTTCTTAAAGAGTTCAACAAATGTAAATCTTAAAATGATAAGAGACAATGAGTTGCAAAAGCTATCGCACATACTAGTATTTGATTAGGAAAAAGGGAAAGCGACTTGTATTGAAATGTATGATGCCCAAAAAGGATAAAGACTTACACAATATTGAAATATAAAAAATTTCAGGTACCGATCTTAAAATGAGATGTATTGTTCAAAAATGGTCAAATATTATGTATTGTAAAGAAGCCAAATGAAAAGCTTCAAAGATTTTGTAATCATTTTTGTAGGGGGTCATATATGCTCATTTCTATAATTGAGATAGATATTTTGACCTAGTACCAGTTGTGTATGACTTGATTAAATTGATCGTTGAAGCTTCACTCTAGACTATGGACTATTTCACATTTGATACTCTCACATAACACACAAGTCTTTGTTCAATGAATGCTTATTTCATTTGTGTGATTGTACATGTTCAAATGTGATGTGTATACTCAATTGCTTGTCGATCAAACCCAAAAAGATTTTTGAGTATTTTATATGTTTTTGAAAGTATTTTTATGCTTTCGTGTTTTAAGTTTGTTTAATTGCATTTTTCATGTTTTTCATCAAAAACTTCTTTAAAGGCATTTTCGTGAGAAGCTCGTGACTAAGCTCTTCCCGCGAAAATGGGTTAAGGCAAAATAGTGAAAACACAAAATTCAGACTGAAATTTTTGTGACTGTCTCTCAAGTAAAGTCTTCCCGCGAAAAGTTTTGTACTTTAGAGGTGTTTTTCGCTAGTAACTTTGCGAGATGGTAATCCACAAAAAACGCGTGTTTTCAGTTTTATAGGGTTGATGTGATAGATTTTCAAACACATCCTACTTTCCCTCACTTTGCCTCCCTCGTGCCTCTCTCAACCCAAAACCTTATTACACTCAAAAACCCAATCAAAACTCAAGAGAAAACTTCTTCAAATTTGTTCTAAGGTATGTTTATACACTATTTTCTCTTTATTTCCTTAGATTATGCAGAAAATTTCTAAGTTTTTCTTGAATTGGGTATTTTCAAAAAAGGGTTGGGAACCTATGATTTTGCCAAATTTTTTTCAATTTCTAGATTGGGCTCAGTCCCATTTAGTTTGTTTGTGTTTGTGTTGGTCCCATGTGGCAATTTTAACATGTATTTAGGCAATTTTCATTAATGTTCATGCATTGCCCACATGTTAGTTGTATTGGTGCATATCAAGTGTTTGACAAAATGCTCAAATGGCATTTGTGTGTTGTTTTGGACTCCAATGCATACCAAATTTTGGGGATTACCTTGATTGAACTTGTTTATCTTGTTTTGATCCGTGGTTGTGTGTTTTACACACTTTGACCCAACTGTGCTTAGCCATGCCTTGCACATGCATCTCATACGCACACCTCATGCACTTGATGCACACACTGGCACACTTATCATGTTTTTGCATATCTCTCATGCTAAATATATGTTGCTTAAATGTTTAGCTCTGTTTACATGATTGTGTGACTCTGTTTATGTTCTTTTAGGACTTTATGCTTATTTTTATGGACTAACTTGTACTGATCAAGTTTATGTTCTTGTTTTATGTTTTTGCACTTGTTTCTTTGCTTTGTCTCTATTTTTGTAGATGTCTCCTAGTAAGCACTCTGCCACCAAGAAATCCTCAAAGCGTCCATACACGGCCTCAGAAAATTTCTGAACCATTAAGGCAGACATGGCCTACAATGATTTTTACAAAATGGCAACAATCATCATGGAAAGGGTGGTAAGGATGAAAACTCTTGAAAACACTGCCATTCCTGAGATATTCAAGGAGAGAACTTGGACGAGCTACTGAATCCAAGTGGAAATGTGTATGCAGAACTCATAAAGGAGTTCTTCACCAATGCCACTGTAGATGGAGACCACATCAATGATTGGGTGCGTCAAAAGGAATTCATTATTACAAGGGACTCCATTCAAGAGTTCCTAGAAGTTCGTCGACCCTCTCAACCAATCTCCGTACAGTATGATGACAGATTGGACTCTCTTGAGCCTATGGTAGAGCTCCTTGGTGGTTCTCTCAAGAAGAAATCAATGAACACCATCCCGTTCAATGTGGAGATGAGGACACTGGCCGATATCATCATTCACAACCTCTACCTGGTAACGAATTTGACAACTTTGTCCACACCAAGAACCATCTTCCTTTATGATCTCTACACACATAAAGAGATTGACATATGTGGGCACATTTTCCACCTCCTAACCAAAAGTATCACCAAAAGGAATTCAAGGACAATCATGCCTTTCCCTAGTCTCATTATGGGTCTCATTGCAAAGTCAAGACTTGAGATTCCAAGCGGTCTTACCACCAAGAGACTATCCCATTGGTGCTAACACGGTGACTCGAAGCAAAGCACACATCACCGGATCAAGAACCGGCGTTTCTCAAATCCCAAGGGATAATTTTGAGGAAGAGGGTGGAGACACTAAGGAAGAAATTGATAGATTCACCTCAACCCCGGAGGGTTTTGCACGACCATCTTCACAAGCTCAAGCACGAGGGCTTGATCGCCTTAATCACCTTATTGCTAGAATAGAGTAGATGTATGCCATGCTCAACTCCCATCTACAGCATACCGCAGATCAATTTGCTTATCTCCAAGGCCAGATTACTGCATTATCATCACAAATTGAAGACATGATGATGGCGCAAGGATCCGACTTAGAATCTGAGCAATTCTAGCTCCTTTGGCCATTCTGGTCAAAAAGGGGGAGAAAGTTTTGAGGGGGAGTTGCACAATTTGAGGGGGAGAAGAGCAAATCATAGATAAAATCATAGATATTGGTTCATTTTGGTGGTCTAATGGTTTAGTTATTTCATTCCTTGTTTACTGTTATAGTCTTTATGGCTCTTGGTTATTTTACATTGCTTTCTTTTAAAGCTTTAAGTACTTTGGTTTAAAACTTTCAGTTTATATTTAGTACTTTCTTTTAAATTCTTGCTTTGTAGCATTTTTTTAAGTACTTTTAGTACTACACACTTGTGCCCTTGTTGGATCTTGTATCCTTGATGCGAATACCTCTTGTATTTCGCACTGGTTGTGTGTTGGACATGCAATTGATTTCTACACTGCCCTTAATTGTATTGCATGTCCGGATGATCATTTACTAGTTAAATGTTCATTGTAGTCATTCTTTAATGACTATTCTTGTATGATCAAGATATGCTTAACTATTTATATAGTGTTTATTACCTTGGTCGCATTTTACTTGCTTATATATGTACCATGTATTCAACTTGTCATAAGCTTAATGAAAGTTTTGTTTCTATGCGAGTGTTTCAGGTTACAGGTATATACATGCAAGTGCTTTATAGCTTCTAGATTAGGTGTGAATGAGTTTTACCACTGCTCTCAAATTCACGTTTAAGTCTAGAGCCTGTTTTAGAGGTTTTGTCACGGAATAGTCAAAGGGGGAGATTGTAAAGTTGTGATTTACAACTATTTTGCGTTGGCTTTAATTCCATGCCAAATTTGATTGTAATTATTTTCAATTTTTTGTACCCTGTATTTTATGGGGGATTTTATTATAAGGGTTGTGTGTGAGAGAGAGTGTGAAGACTGAAGGCAATTGAAAACTAAAGAAGTTTTTGCAGGTAGCTCGTAAAAAGCCTTTTTGCCAAGTGAAGCATGTGCCTAGCACATGACTGGAATGCGAAGAGTCATGACATGATAGTGACAGCTGGTTTTCGCGAGTGTCTCGCGGGTAAGGCCTTTCCGTGAGATACCTGTGAAACATTCTGTTTTGCTATTTTGTCATATCTGATACACCCTCTCTTTACCCACACTATATATACCCACATTACCCACATATGTTGAGGAGTGCTTTTCAGAGAGAAAATCCTAGCCACAACATTTGAGAGTGAGAGATTGTTAGACCCACAATTCTCTACACAATCCATTGTGATTTTTCTCAACTCCTATCTCTCCATTTCCATATTCTTAAGAGGTTGATAGCCCAAACACTAACCACACCCATTCTGAGTGTCAAGTGAGGTTTGGTGTTGTTGGGAAGTATTGGAAGAAGCCATGCTTTGGTGGATGCAATCGGGCGTATTGCGGGATCTAGAGAGCTAGACAAGACACAGTTCTGAGAAGCCTTGTTGGAGTAAGAGCTTGGGGGGCTTAGGTGCATTGGGTAGATTAGGTTTGGAGGGTCTCTTGCTTTTCGTGTATCCCAACTTATTGTCTAGTAGATAGATTTACCGCTTGGAGGGTAGTGAAGAGGTTTTATGCCGAGTACTTTAGTTTTCTCTTCGATAACACATCGGCGTGTTATCTTGTATTTGCATTCTTCTTCCCTACTCCTTTAACTTTCATTTTACTGATGTGTTTTAATGAATATGGCTTAGAGTAGTTTTATTGTTTATCCGTTCACATTTACTCTATTCTGCACTTAGTTTGAGTTAAAGTAAAATCAACCGAGCCGTAATATTTTAATTTGGGGGTCTAAATAGCTCTTGTGTTTTAACACATTTTTGAGCTTTCATACATTATACTTGTCATTTTATTACTTGGTTTACCTTGAGGGTTTAATGTGTTTTGTACAAGTATTTCAGGTTACAAGTATATATGTTCCAAGTTCATCATAGCTTCTAGATTTAGGTGTGAGTGAGTTTTGCCATTGTTCCCAAACTCACGTTTAAGTCTAGAGTTTGTTTTAGGGTGTTTTGTCATGGAATAGCCAAAGGGAGAGATTGTTAAGTTATGATTTTTCTCATAACATTTGTATTGGCTTATTCCATGACAAAAAGTGTTGTAATTGCATAAATTTATTTCATTGTATTTTTGTGGGATTTATTTGTAATGGGTTTAGTATTTAGTGGTGGAGATTTGATCAAGATAGCTAAAAGTCACATGAGGAGCACATGCTAAAAGCTAAAGAGTCAAGGGCCAGCTGTGGAAGTTGAAGAGACATGTGCTAGTTGTGCCAGCTATTTTCGCAACTCAGTCAACCTGCGAGTGACCCACGAGTGATCCGTGAAAAACACTGGTTTGAGGATTTTTTAGTGTGACCTATTTTCCCATAATCTATAATATGTATATACCCTCATTACCCACAGAAATGGTGAGGAGCCTATTGAGAGAAAAACCCTAAGAGATGTTTCTACAGCACACCCACCCTATTAGAGAGAGCTACTCATTCTTAGAGAAAAATATTTGTAGTCTCTTCTCATTCCCTCTCCCATTATTATACCATTGAGAGGAGATTTGTATCCAAACACTTCTCACACCCATTTATTGGGAAGCATTGGAAGATGCCAAGGATGGCGAATGCAATATGGAGCTTATTGCGGGATCCGGTAAGCTAGAGAAGACAAGGTTCGGCGTAACCCTGTTGGAGCAAGAAGTTTGGAGTTGGAGGGCTTAGGTGCATCGGGTAGATTAGACTTGGAGGGTCTATTGCTATTCATGTATCCCAACTGATTTTCTAGTGGATCATTTACCACTTGGAGGGCGGCGTAGAAGTTTTTCGTCGAGTTCTTCAGTTTCCTCTTCGATAACACATCGCCGTGTTATCTTTGTGTTTGCATTTCTCTTCCCTTAATCTTTACCTTTTAATTACTGCTGTGTTTGTGATTAATTTTGGTTTAGAATGTTTTATCAATTTGGGTTTAGCTTATATTCATCATTCTGCACATATATTGTATGTGTATAAGCTTGTGTTGGTATTTTTATTTTGGGGGTCTAAACGTTCATTGTGTTTTATATGCTAATTGAACTTTCAAATGTTTACTAAAAAAGAAATAGGGATGTTTATCCCACATTGGTTGTGTGTGTCTAGTGTTTTTATAACCTTAGTCTACAACTACAAAATGGCCTAACCTTTGTAGTTATACTCTGTATTATAAACTTGGTTTGAAACACTATTATTACTATTTTTGTGTGTATTTTAATAAGTATTACTGTTTACTAAAAAAAAGAGTGGCCATTCACTTTGAAAATTCGAGACTTATAGAACATCTAGAATCAAAAGGGTTACCCTCATCTTAGGCCCACCAGGCCCAAAATATGATATCTAAAACAAAGCCCAGGAATAGTATTAAAGCAAAAATGGTTCTTTTGACGGTACCAATTTATAAAACCATGGTATTATGTCACCTTCGGCTATTTCTATCCCTCACATAGGTTTTGGTTCACTTTTGGATGGCAAAGATGGATAAAAGCCCACTCATTCTAATAGAGAGTATTGCTAGAGATGTAACATAATTAATATAAACAAAGTAAGGGAGAAATTAATATTTTTTCCCCTTAACCACAGATCTTTTATTCAACGAGAATGAGAGGATAGATTATAGTTTCTACAAGGTTCAATCATGTTCCTCTTCTATGTTGCACAGAAACATCCATCAACTTTAAGTTTATTTTAACTCAACCTAGATAACCTTGTCCTTCATGGGATGTGCATAAAATATGTTGGTTTTTTTTGTTTGGGTGCATAAAATATGTAGTTATGTACCCAAAAAGTGTACAAATAAAACATTTTGTCACACTAATAATATTGTTTGGGTGCATAAAATATGTAGTTATGTACACAAAAAGTGTACAAATAAAACATTTTGTCATACTAATAATATTGCCCAACTACGTGTCATCATCTGGATGCATTGGATGTTATGTTGGTTGACTTATGCAAATAATACTACAATCATTCTACAATTATGCAAATAGGTAAACTTTCAAATTATTTCAATAACATTTTGCTTCAACCAAGTGTTGTTCAATTTCTTTTCAAAAAAAAGTGTTGTTCAATTATGTGAAGAAAAATGATTAATCATTATTGAGCTTTGGTTGGGTAATTTAGGCATTTAGCTGTATCTTTTTAATCAAACATGCACTTAAATTTGTTGTCTCAATAATCTGCCTGTCAGGTAGACTCTACATGACCAAAATTAGTAACAATAAGAGGAAGAGTCTTGTGGTTAAGTGATTTCACAAAATCATTTGAAATGAGTTGTGTGCATTGCACAAGATAGAGATTCATGTTGTTTTCCTATTATTGGTTTAGTCCAAGTTTGCAACCCAAGTTTGTTGAATTAAAATTATCCCAAACTTTTTAACGATGTAAAATGCAATGTTGTCAAAATAATATCTTACATGGATTTAATAATGTTCAAAAGACATAATTAAAAAAAAAAAAAAAAAAAAAAAGAAGTCATTTGAGCTTGGCTGAAAATCTGAAACTTTTGTTAGGTTCTAAAGACTTAGGATTTTATGTATTTAGGACTCTAATGTGTATTGTTGGCAAACCATGATCAAAACAAAATGTTTAGTTGTGTTTAGACTTGCTCAAAGTTGGTTCATTTATATAAAGTTGGAACAAGTTGATGCAGAAATCATTTATGCTTCTCAGCCTGGTTCGATTGATCGAAGCTTAGGCTCGATCAATCGAAAATCGGGCTAGATGCGTTTTCTGCAGAATTCCAACTCAGCCCTAGTTTGTTTTAAAATGTTTATGGTTTTCTAATTTGCCCTAGGTATATAAGGCAAACCCTAGCCACGTTTTAGTGTTGCTCATATTGCTGTTTGTGTAAATCTCTTGTGAGATCTGTGAGGAGCTTTCCTTTACACAAGCTTAGGATTATTAAGAAGGAGATTTCTTCAAGAGCTTAATGATCATTCAGTTGCTGCCATAAGAACTTAAAGAAACACAAGCGGGTGTGCTTGTACTTGCTAGAGGGTCCAAGAAAGAAGGAGTCCGTGGTTTCAGAGCTTGCACGTGGTCGTGTCAGTAAGTTTCTACTGGTGGGTAGCAATAGAATGTTAGTGGTCTAAGTCCTGTTGAACAACTTCGATTCTTTCATAGTGGATTCAGGTTTATCTTGAGGATAGCTAGGTTAAATCCTCCCCAAGATTTTACCGGTTTGGTTTCCTGGGTGATCATATTATTGTCTTATTTATCTTTCCACTGCTTTGCATGATATGATTGTTTTGATTGTGATAACCTAGATTTGTTAATTTGGACTAAGTAACAATTTGGCTAATTACCTAGGTTAATCCAATTGTGTTTTTAAGGGGTTAAAAACTATCAAGTGGTATCAGAGCAGGTTGCTCTCTTGTTGTTGATCTTTTGATCACTGAGTTGCTCCTTGACCCCTGTTGTCATGGAACATGGATATTCTCTTGTTATTCCCTCACTTTGATGGGAATAACTATACTTACTGGAAAGTAAGGATGAAAGCATTCCTGAAATCAATTGATGAGAGAGTTTGGACCTCCGTCTAATACGGATGGGAGAAGCCCATTACTTCTATTAGTGAGTGGCAAACTTCTCAAAAAGAAGCAGTTGCGTTCAATAGCAAAGCTATGAATGCTATATTTAACGCTGTTTCTATGGAGGAATTTAAGAGAATCTTAAATGTTGAGGTTGCTCATACTGCTTGGAATATCCTTCAGACTATGCATAAAGGCACAAAGGCTGTCAAAATCAACAAATTGCAGCAGTTAACTTCTAAATTTGAAAGCATTAGGATGTCTGATGATGAATCTTTTGATGAATTCTATGCTAAACTTAATGATATTGTTAATTCTGCATATAACTTGGATGAAATCTATGATCAACCTAAAATTGTTAGGAAGATTCTTAGATCTTTGATTGAAGATTTTAGACTCAAGGTGACTGCCATCACTGAGAGCAAGGATGTGGACTCCATCCCTGTTGATGAACTTGTAGGATCTCTTCAATCCTATGAGTTGGACCTACCTAAGACTAGCAAATCCAAATCAATGGCTCTTAAGTTAGTTGATGATGTTGATGTTGGTGGATTTGATGATGAGCTCCCTGCTACAGAGATTGCTTACCTTGCCAAGAACTTTAGGAATTTCCTTAGAAACAACAGCAGAAGAGCAAGAGATAAGAACACTGCTGAACCTAGAAACTTTAGGAAGAATGATCTCACTAAGGTTAACAACACTGATAAACCTAGAGAAAAAGTAGGGCAATCTTCCAATAATTCTATGGGTCCTCAGTGTTTTGGATGTCAAGGGTATGGTCACATGAAATTTGAATGTCCTACCTACTTGAAGTCTAAGGGTAAAGCTATGGTTGTAACCCTTAGTGATGGTGAAGTTTTTGATGATGAGTTTGTTTGTGACGAGAACGGAAATTTCATTGCTTTCACTGCTACTGCTATAGTAAATGAAAGCATATCTGCTGAAGAGAACCCTTCTGATGGGGAACTCTCTGAGGACGCAGATCTTCAAGAAACCTACAATAAACTTTGCAAAGTTGCTGCAAAGGATGCTATGAATGTTGAACTAGGCTTGAAGAAAATTGCATCTCTTGAGCTTGATAAGAAAAATTTGCTTGTTAAATTGTTTGATGCTACTGAACTTTTGAATAATGTGAAGATTGAGAACATGCTTTTAATTGATAAAGTTAAGAATTTGGAACATGAGCTTTCTGTTGCTAGAGAACAATTTAATAGGTCTGTTAGTTCCAAACTTGATCATATGCTGAGTGTTCAAAAGTCTTCTTCTGACAAAACTAGGTTAGGTTTTGTAGAAAGCATCAATGTGTCTGCACCCAATTCCACTATTTTTGTTTCTTCATCTTCTTCTGAACCCCCTGTGAGTGAGGTTGTCAAACCCTTAGAAGTTACACCTCCTAGGAAGATTAGGGTCAATCTGCAAGAGTCTAAACCTAAGCAGGCTACCCTTTCTAAGGACAAGTCACATGATAAGCCTGCGTGGGTTTGTCATTTTTGTGGAAAGTCTGGACATATTCGTCCAAACTATTACAAGCTGCAAGCTGCAAAGAGAGCAAACAAGCTAAAAGTACCTGTACCTCAAGCAGAAGATCCTATGGTACTCTTTGGTGAATTGGTAAAGGCTCTAAACCTTTATTCCAATCCTGGAGTTGGTAATCATTCCCATGTGATAAGAACTTCAATGCTCGTGGTGCATCTAAAAAGTTTTGGATGCAAAAGGCTCAATCTAATTGAGTCCTTCTGACATGGTCCTTGTGCTTCATTGCTTGTGACCATTGTTCTTTGGTTTTTTGTTTTCTTTGTTTCTTGGATTTGCATTGCATAACATTCATGCATTATCCCGGCTATTTTAATAAGTTTTTGAATAATTAAAATTTGTGTATAAAATATGAGGCAAAAATCAAGAAACTTACATGAATGCAAGCTTATGATCTAGGAGATGTGGGAGTTATATGATGTAACTCTGTTGGTAATAGTCTCTTTCAAATTCTATGTGATGAAGTTTGTAGACTTTGTGTTTAATTGTTATACACATATCACCTCACATGTATCTCAAGCTTTTGCTAGCTGCACACACTACACGAGTTACTCTTTGCTAAACTTTGTACATGTTACTCTGTGTGTCTTTGGTCTGACCAACCAAGTTTGCAAATACTTTGAGTTTTTGTGCAAAACAGATTTGATGCTTAAGAATTTATGGAGAATGTTTGATAATCTTAATTTTTGGGAAAACTTGGTTTAAAACTTTGTTTTTGAAACACATTTCATCACATACTCATGCATTTTGTTCATCAATTTCAATGCTTTGAGGTATTTCTAAAATGTGTCTTTGTTATTTTCAAAACTATGTTTTTCTCAAAATTTTTGTGAGCCTCTATCTATTTCGATTAATCCCATCTGTTTTTAGATTAATCGAAATTGTTTTGAAATTGTTTGAAATTTTTTAAAGAAGGCTCTGTCTGTTTCGATCAGTCGAAATTGATTTTCGATCAATCGAAACTCGTGAATTAGGTTTTTAAAAAAATCATATTTGACTTGTTCAAACCACTTTTTCAAAAACTTTTCAAAACTTTTTCTCTCTGTCCGACTTGGCAAGGCTCCACAACAATTTTTTTGTCGTTTTCTTCCAAATTTCTTGCAAGGTTTCTCTCTCCATAAGCTGGTATGTCCATATTACCCCTTCTTTTGCATTGTTTTTCATGTTTTCATGCATTATTTCATGGTTTTTGGGTAAATTTTTTGGACTATGCATAAATTGGGGTTTTTGATTAATCAAGCCTTATTTTGTGAATTTGATCAATGGGTTTTGTTGCTATATTGATATATTCATGATCTATGTTGGTTAATTTGATCAATTTGGGGTTTTGAAAAAAATTAAAAATTCTAGGGCTTGTATTGAACCTGAATTGGGGATTTTTTTCAAATTGGTTTCAATTGATGAAATTGGCTTGTTGAATTGATGTAATTGATCATTATTTTATGTAATCTATTTTGTGTGATGATCAATTTTCTACAAATTGAACAAGTGGTTTTTCAAATTTTGGGGGGGTTTTGTTAGAAACTCTATGCTCAAGCCAATTTTGTGAACTTAAACTTAATTTCACTGCATTAAGACATGCATCATGACATTTAAACTATTCATGCATCATATAGATTTTTGTTCTATATTTTTTTTGTGCTAACCTGCAATTTTCCCTTGGTTTTTTGTTTTTTTTGCTTTGTGTCTTTGTCCTTATCCTAGCACCATGCCTAGGAAGACTAGAGCCCATAGGACCCCCTCCACTTCCTCTGAATCTCCTTCTAGGAGTGAGTTGTTTAGGAATGACAAAAGCAGAGAGGTTTATGAGAAACTGAACTGTAAGCGTAAGATTTAGGCTGAGCGTTCTGTTGTATTAGATGAGGTTGATCCAGCCATTAGGGCAAACCTTGAGACTAGAGATTGGTTGTCCCTGTTAGAGATAGATCATCCACCCCTGACCGCCTTGATTAGAGAGTTCTTCTCAAATCTCTCTTGCCACGTCTATGATTCCAACACCCTTGTTCGGAGTTGGATACGAGGTGTTGAGTTCACCATTACTCCTCAGGTAGTGGTTGATGCTCTTGTGGTTCCGATCGTTAGGGAGCCTGTCTATCCCTATGAGGAGTCACCACCCTTAGATGATGTTATGTCATACATCACTGGGTCTTCTATCCAGTGGGGTTCTGATCCTCGGATCACATTTGCTGAGCTTACTGAGATTGCCTATCTTTTCTTTAGGATAACGTGCCGTTCTTGGTGGCCTATTTCTCATCTCCACACCATCCCTCCTGAGCGATGTGTGTTTTTGTACACTTTTTTTTCTGGTGCGTCTATTAGCTTTCCTCATCTGTTTCTTTGTTCTTTGAACGAAGTTCATAGGAGTTCTGTTGTAGCGCATACTCTTATTCATCCTATTTTCATTCATAGGATTTTGCTGTTTCTTGGTCTAGTTGATTTCTCTTCTGGTGAGCCTATTCATATCATAGCTCCCATAGGTGCCACCTTCCTTAGGCAGAGGGCTACTCACTTGAGAGTTGGTCCTACGCGTCCTAGAGGTGCGTCATCTGGTGTTGTTCCCCTTCCTCCCTTTTCTACAGGTGCTAATACGGCTGAGGCGTCAGGTGCTGGTGCTGCTGATGCTGATGCTGATGTTCCTCCACCGACTACTTCGGATGATTCAGACATTCGACGTATGTTGGATCATGTCTTGATTGTTCAGGCAGCTCATGGACAGATTTTGGTGAACGTGCTCGATGAGATCCGTGCTTTGCGCGCAGAGTTGGCACAGTTTCGATGATCTTCACGGCCACCTCCTTTTGATGATGGATTTTGATTGCCCTTTGGCATTCCGTCACAAAAAGGGAGAGTACATATTTAAGCTTGTAGAGTTTTTGTTTTTAGGGGGAGAGCATTTTTGGTTGGTTGGTTGGTGCTTGTGGAGTTTAGATTGTATCTAGGTGCTTCACATTGTATTTTACCCTTTTTAGCTCTTGCCATATTTTTGTTGAGCTATTCATGTTAGGGGGAGATACTTTTATTGCTTTATATGTTTCTTGTTTCGACTGCTTATTGATTTATATTTATGAGTTATTCATTGAAATATCTCTTTATTGTGTGTTGTTTGAAATCAAGAATTTAATTTGTTTACTTGTATTTTCCACACATGCGGTTATGCATTTTGTTTAGTGTTTCAGGAAATATACAGGTTGATTCAATTGAGCTGCTGTCTACACTTGCAACTGATGGATAGTAGTTAGGATTGGATTTGTTTTTGTGAGCATCATTTTTGTAAAAGGCTTTTTCTTTGTAAACTTTGAGCTTTTAGTTGTGTTTTGTCACGGATTGCCAAAGGAGGAGTTTGTTAGGTTCTAAAGACTTAGGATTTTATTTATTTAGAACTCTAATGTGTATTGTTGGCAAACCATGATCAAAAAAAGATGTTTAGTCGTGTTTAGACTTGCTCAAATTTGGTTCATTTATGTAAAGTTGGAACAAGCTGATGCAGAAATCATTTATGCTTCTCGGCCTGATTTGATCGATCGAAGCTTAGGCTCGATCAATTGAAAATCGGGTCAGATGCGTTTTCTGCAGAATTCGAACTCAGCCCTAGTTTGTTTTAAAACGTTTAGGGTTTTCTAATTTGCCCTAGGTATATAAGTCAAACCCTAGCCACATTTTAGTGTTACTCATATTGCTGTTTGTGTAAATCTCTTGTGAGATTTGTGAGGAGCTTTTCTTTATACAAGCTTAGGATTATTAAGAAGGAGATTTCTTCAAGAGCTTGATGATCATTCAGTTGCTGCCATAAGAACTTAAAGAAACACAAGCAGGTGTGCTTGTACTTGCTGGAGAATCCAAGAAAGAAGGAGTCCGTGGTTTCGAAGCTTGCACGTGGTCGTGTTAGTAAGTTTCTACTGGTGGGTAGCAATAGGATGTTAGTCGTCTAAGTCCTGTTGAACAACTTCGATTCTTTCATAGTAGATTCAGGTTTACCTTGAGGATAGCTAGGTTAAATCCTCCCTAGGTTTTTACCGGTTTGGTTTCTTGGGTGATCATATCATTGTGTTATTTATCTTTCCGCTGCTTTGCATGATATGATTGTTTTGATTGTGATAATCTAGATTTGTTAATTTGGACTAAGTAACAACTTGACTAATTACCTAGGTTAATCCAATTGTGTTTTTAAGGGGTCTAAAAACTATCAACTTTAACAGACACCTCATCACAATATATTAACAAAATAACTTAATTCCAAATGATAATTATGCATACAAAATTTGAAACTTAAGGGAGTAAAATTAAAATTATCCTAAAACATTAACCGTGCAAATTGCAATTTAATCTTCTAACTTATTATTTATTAAAACATTTTAATTTTTATCTAGATCAGTGGGAATATGCTTGTGCCAACTTATTAATAATTTAATAGGCCACTTGGAATTTTCAGTACGAAGTTGAAAGTGGATTGTCCAAATAGTGCAATCATTGAGCTTTGATTGGGTATTTTGGATTCTCTTTTTTACTTTTTTATTTTATTTTTTTTTAGGAGGGTTAAGCTAGCATGTCTTTCTCTACTGAATGATTTTCTAATGCTTCCCACATCTCTTCTATGAGGTTGCACCCTCTCTCTCTAAAACTTCTTCCATACAAAGTTTTAAGTCAAGAAATCAGAGTATCAGATTGAGCAAAACATTTACAAATTTCTTAGACTTCTTTGCATTTCATATTTGTGACATTTCTAGTCAGGTGATACACTCTCTTCGTTCTCATCATGTACGTCTCCAACTATCTTAATTGAAGAGCTTCAATTAGATGAGCTTTAAGCAAGGTGGGGATATATGTTGATTGTTTATAGTTTATGCCCAGAAAAGGATGAATAAATAGGAAGCTTCAATCTTGGTATCAAAATCAAAATAATCTATAGAAAAGCTTGGATGGTATAGCGATATGAAGAAGAGAGATTCAACATGCCTAGCAATAATATTAATTTTTTGGTATTTCAACTTTACTTCTATATTTATCACCTGTATCGAGAATAAATGTGTCACATTCAACTAAGAGTCTAAGATTATTCGGGGTATGTGTTGCAAAATCCTTTTACATTTTCTTCATTTATTGTATGAAAGCACTTACATTTGTTATCTCAATAATCTATGATGTCATGTAGACAGTACACTCTCTTTGTGATCAAATTCAGTCACAATAAAGGGAAGAGTGTCGTTGTTAAATGATTTTATATAATCATTTTAAGTAAGTTATGGGCATTGCACACGATAGAAATAACCAGAATGGAACTAAAATTAGAACATTGAGTTATGTGAGGAACCGCGACCTTGACTGGCCAATCTTGCTTCTAATTGGGCTAAAGTTACGTGAATGAGATACTTACATAATTATTCATTTTCTATAATAAAGATTTTTTTTGAGAAAAAGGAAAATGGGCGATAAAAAGAACCTAACGGTACTTGTCTATTGTCCAAAATATTACTAGACATAGGACACAGTCAAGGAATTACCCCAAAGCCAGAATTTAAGCCCCAATGCAATTAAAATGAGATACATCCTCTGCTAAAACAGAGGAAAGAACATCTGGTAAATCCTCTAGCCAAAGCAATATCAATGAGGTAGTGGAGCAATTTAACACAAGACTGGAAATTATGCAGCACTTGCTACATTCTGTTCTCATATAAAGAATATTTTCATTAAGTAATTCCTAGAACATGCTAGAATCACTTTGCGAAAACACCCTCACAAAACCCAAAAAAAAAAAAAAAAAAAAAAACACATTTTGGATTCATCTATTGAATATAGCTGGTGAACCATTAAACACCTTTTTTTTTTTTTTTTTTTTTTTTTAAAGAATTAAACATCAAATACTTGAAATCGTTAGGAAGTAAACCAACCATGTATTTTAGGCATATTACTGAAAAACATAATTGTTAAAGCATGATTCCCCAGGCAGTAGGAACAAATTATTTATGCTAACCAATTTTTTATTTATTTTTTTTTTTCAAGGAACAAGTTATTTATGAAGTCATAGCTGCTTTATACTAAGTAACAATTTATACTTTTGTTGTTCTTTCAAGCAAAAAAAATCCAACAAACTAGTTTTTATGTCCTAATAATTTATATAAAGCAAACAATCATCAATGTCACTTTTTTTCACTCAAAGCCAAAGTTTATGTAATTAATTTTACCATAATGGGAAGTGCTTATGGAAAACTTCATACTCTTGGCTCAATGCTCACTAGTATCCTTATGGGACTGAGATAACGGCTATAGCTTACCGGTTCCCTGCTTGCAAGTTTGGACTAGGAATTTACTATGATAATGCCTAGGTAGAAAAGACACTCCAATCATTGTAGTCTACTTTTTTCTTTTTATTGAAAAAAATGTTATGTTTACAATATTTTTATAAGACTTTTACAACAAATTCTAAGTGGTAAATTGTTATTGGTTATTATAGATGGACAAAAAAGTAATTTAAGTTGTATATCAAATTAGAACCAATAACAACTTGCCACTTATAATTTGTTGTGAAAGTGTTATAAAAATATTGTGGATATAACACTTCTCTTAAAAATAAAAATAAAAATCGTCTTTTATGTAATAAATTTAGTTGACAAATGACAAGTTGAAATAATGTTGTAGTTCGAAGCTTATTTTTGTGGTTTTGTTGTCAAATTCTTCAGGGTTGCAAATAGGAAACACTTGGTACTTGGTAGCCAAATCAAGTAGCAAGCCAGGATCAAAAGAAATCAGCTATGACCGTCCTCACAAATACTATGACATTTTGAGCATCAATAGCCCAACAGCAATGGACCCAACGTTCTAGTGGACCCCATAACCTCGACCCCACAAAAGCCCATGGTGGAAAAAGTTCGGCCCTATCCATGAAAATAGGAGACACACAATGACCCGAATCAAAGAGATAACCCTCATCTCATGCTCATCAGGCCCAAAATGTGAAATCCAACACATAGGCCCTGGCAAAAAAATTCAGTGCGGGCAAGCTCACTGGAAATATCTTCCATAACTTCAATGATGGCTTCATCCCCCTCTTCATCACCGTAAATTGCAAGGTAGTCAAAATAATATCTTACATGAATTTAATAAGGTTCAAAATGACGTAATTTTGAATGAACAACTGACACTTGGCTAACACTTAAAAAATACCTCATCACAACATATTAACAAAATGACTTAAATCCAAACATTATGGGGTAAAATCAAAATTACCCCAAACATTAACCATTCAAATATTGCAATATAATCTCCAGTTTATTTATTTATTAAAATATATTAATTTATATGTAAATCAGTAGAAATATGCATGCCAACTCATTAATATTGGAGACATGGTGGTACCAACTTATTGTTCATAAAATGGTTTTTTCTTTTTTTAATAGAAGAATTCATAAAATGTATTAATATAGTTTTGTTCTCTCATGAATTGTGTTGCCCTAACAGATGGTCTTGCGGGTCAATTAATCCATGATATGTTACATGATTGATTTATTTTCCAAACTGGTGGGTCCTAGACCCCTTGGAATTTTCAGTATGATGGTGAAAGTGGATTGGCCAACGGAGAAAAGGTCTTTTCCCGTTGATTGTAAATGGTTAATGGACTTGTTGGGAGTTGATTTGAAAGGACTTAAAACTGACGTGTAAGCTTACCAAGAAAATTGAGCAAGGGTTTCATTACATTCACAAAAACTTTTGTCAAGAGGACTTGCAGAATAGCTAGGTAATACTATCTTTAAAGTCTATACATTATTTGTCAAGATTAAGACACTGAAATGTGTAGATAGAGATAAAATTTGAATCATTCTTTCTATTATTGTTTATAGATGACTAAAATTTGTACTTTTTTTTTGTGTAGTGTTGTTCACGTTACTCCAATATTATCTTCTTACAATTCACCATTTATTCTTTTTAGATGAAATGATAAGACTGTGGAAAGATTAGTAAGACAATTTTCTAAGCTAATTCTTCTTTTTAATTAGTTGTTTCTTTTTGTTGGATTGAGATTTTTGTAAATAATAGCTTACATATAATCAGGGGCGTAGCCACATAGTGGCTTGGGGGGGCCCTGGCCCCTGCAATTTTTTTTCCCCCATTAGAGTAGGTAGAAAAAAAAAAATTGGCCCCCCCAATATTGGACAGCCGGCCCCCCCATGCCCAATTCTCAACCATTCTCCCAAGCCCAGCTCAAATATTCTCCCAAGTCCAGTTTTAGTTTTAGGCCTTATCACCTTATGTACTCCAAATAAAACAAGCTGGCCCGCTCAAGTCCAAACACTAAAAACAAAACTTCACTTTCTCTTCATCTCAAAAAATTCACCCATTGACCCATGGAATCCCTTTCTTTACTTCTTATTCTTTTGTTTTGTCTTCTTTGATACACTTTCATTTGCATCGATACCGTTGCCCACCTACCAGCCCCCAAAACTCCAGTCCTCTGTACTCACAGTCCAAAAAAAAAAAAAAAATCTTGACCAATTTTTTCTTTCTTCATCAGTTTTAGTTTTGGAACTTGGTGACTGGTGAGTTTTCTTCTCTTTCTTAAGCATTAGACATTCATCTCTTTTTATTGTCTTTTTTTTTTTTTTTTTCTCAACTATCTACACTTAAATATTCACATGTTCTTTATATTTTCATAGATTTTTAGAGAAATACATGATTGAAGGCATGGGGAGATTGTTTGTGATGGGTCTTGAAGGGAAGATCTAAAGTTGGAGGCAGTCAGGCAGAGGCAATAGGCATTGCCACACGGGTGACCCATTTTTGTACTTTGTGAAGACAAAGTTTCTAAGGTAAAATTTTTTTGATTTATTACCTATTTTTGATTAGGTAGATATCATGTGGCTGTAGATGTGGCCGTGGGTCTTGTTAAATTGTTTGGTTTTGTGTACCAATACTTATGTGTTTAATTTTTGTTTTTGTTTGAGGGGTTATTATTAATTAAAGTCGTATTAAAAATGTGTTGTACGTTTAAATTATAGTGGAAATTTTGTTTTTTCTTGAGTATGAATAACATCCATATAACTAAGTAAAAATTTCTAATAAAAATTTTATTTTTTAAACTTCTTTTCAGGTTAATTTTTGAGTCATATTCTTAAAGTTAAAAGAATTATGAGCAAACGAAAAACAATTGATGCATTCTTTAAGGGAGAAAATGGGCAAATGCCCCTTTCAAAAAAAAAATCTAGCATTTTGCCCCATTTTCCAAACTAATTAGGGAAATGCCCCTCTTTTGAAACTCGATTTTCTCAAAATCGAGTTATAAAAAAAAATTCTGGAGCGCTATAGTGGCGTTTTAAGGAGCCTATAGTGACGTTTTAAGGACCTATAGTGGCGTTTTGTAATCCGATCTCCATGAAGTCGAGTTACATGCAATTTTTTTTCTTTTTTTACCCATAACTCGACTTCATGGAAATTGGATTACAAAACGCCATTATAGGTCATTAAAACATCACTATAGGATCATTAAAAACGTCACTATAAGGCTTAACTCGATTTTGAAAAAATCGAGTTTCAAAAGAGGGGCATTTCCCTAATTAATTTGGGAAAGATGGCAAAATGCTGGATTGTTTTTTTGAAAGGGGCAAAAGCCAATTTTTTCCATTCTTTTAGAAAAAAGATGTTAGCAATTCAGAAATTAGGACATCTGTAGCTGTAGAAACAAATGTTGATACTTCGACGCCTGATGAAAACCCTGACCCTTCCAAATGTTCAAGAATTCAATCTGAAGAGATAGATCGTGATCCAGGATCACATAAACAAATAAATGAATTCCCTATCAACAAACAAGATGAAATCTGATGAGCTTATCTTAAAGAAGGTCCATATCAATCTAAAAATATAGACTATCCATACAACGATGATACTCATCGTCGTTGATTTCAACCTTCATGGTTCAAATCGGCCCCCCCATGTAAAAATTCCTGGCTACGCCCCCGCATATAATGTTTCTCAACATTTATTTGGGTGGAAATTTGCGTGTGTATGTGTAACATGTGTGTGCGTGCATGTTTAAAGTAACCTACCCTAGATGGTATTTTGGTAGATAAGGTGATTTAAGTACTCACGGTGCATGGAGTTGTTTACTAGGATATGAAACATAATAAGTCCTTAATTAACATGTTGTCTTGGAAAACCATTAGAAGTGGAATTTTCAAAACTAAAAATCTTAAAGATGGTTGTTGTTTAACTAGTTGGCACTAGGGCCAGCCCAACAAAATTTGGGGCTTAAGGTAAAAATTTTATATGGGGTATTTTTATATGTAAACATTAATTAAATAAAATTATATAATACTAATTAAATTAATTAAGACTAATTTGATGTAAATATAGAAATTGATTTTTTAATACTAGCTAAACTAAGGTTAATTTCATATAGAAGATTGAATATTATAGTTGAACCAAAAGGAACTTATTTTAACTTGGATATATGACTATGCATAGTTAAGTACAATTGTAATCTAAATTTTAATTTTATATATTGTTTTTAAGAGAAAGAGATAGATAGATATTATTTGGTGTGTGGCTTAGTAGAAGATTAGTTTACAAAAATTAAGGTCTCAAATTATTAAAGGAGATTAGTCATCATTGATGATTTATCACATTTGCAACATTTTTTTTTTTGAAATATCTTAGGGTTTTAATTGGTTTAAATTTTATTGGTCTCCTATTTTAAAAGTTTTGTTAGAAATGAAAAAGAAAAATACTAAAAATACTACAAAATATTCACAATAAATATGATTATGACTGTAATTGATGAATTTCAACAACTTAGTTTATTTGTGTTTGAATTACTTTTTTATGTGATTGGTGACATGTCAGTTAAACCTACAGTAAAATTTGTAGTATCTTTAGCATACTCTTAAAAAAAAGTACCAATTATTTAAAAAAAATTATATTTTTATAAAATTTTGGGCTTTTTACAAAGAGATATGAGGCCTTTTTTAGTAGGGAAATTTTTTTATCTTTTGTGGGGCCTTAGGCCTAGGCCTTAGACCGGCCCTGGCTGGCACCTCCTGATATGTCCATGAAATCGAAAGTTCTAATCCCCTTCTTTCTTCCTTGTTGTAACTATTGAATTAAAAAAAAAGAAAAAAGAGAGAGAGGTTGTAGTATAAGATTTTGACATGCATCTTCATCTATCATGTATATTAAGTTAAAATGCAAAAAAAAAAAAAAAAAAAAAAAAAAAAAAAAAAAAAAAAACATAAAATCTAAAACTAAAATTTCTAGAATAATTAATATATTTTTCACCTACAGTGAAAGTATTTTCCATAAATTTTTTATTTTATTTTAAATACCACTCGATTTCTACATTATCAAGTTTAGGAAAAATTTATTTAAAAAAAGGGTCCGGTTAATGTGTGCCCTTAAGTAATCTATTTTTAGAAATATTTTCTTGGGAATTGAAAAAACTGTCAATACTTTTTTAATTCTCGAGAATTTTTTTTTCAAAAATGGTTAATTATTGTGTGTCCTAAAGGCACACATTAAAAAAAAAAAGAAAAAAAAAAAGAAAAAGAAAAAAGACTCTTCTTTTCTGTATAGCCAAAACTGCATCACTAGGGTACTGAGAGAGTGACTAGAAAATCACATCGGTGTCATAGCCAAAACTGTAAAAAGAAAACATGTACTACTGTACCCGATTGTACCCTTCCTTCTTTCCTTGCATGGGCGTGAAAACATAAGAAATAGATAGAAAGATAAGTAGCCTAGGCTACACTAGACCATTTTCCCTTGAAAGCTCTGCTTCTCATGTAATTATCCGCAATCAATAACTTGGAAATTGGCTACCAATGTATGTACCCATGACTCAATTTTCCGTCTCCTACACTAGACAAATTCTGTCTACTCATAGTCCCTCCAAAGTCCAAACCCCACTAGTTTACGACTAGGAAGAATCTCCTAAAGACAAAAGGAGCTTGTCAAGAGGACTTGCAGAAAAGCTAGTCAATACGGTATTTAAACTCTATACATTTTCTGTCAAGATTATGGCACTCAAATTTGTAGATAAAGATAGAATTTGACTCATTCTTTCTATTATTTTTTATTGATGACTAAAATTTGTATTATTTTTTTGTGTAGTGTTGTTCACGTTACTTCCAATAATATTTTCTTACAATTCAATTTTTATTCTTTTTAGATGAAATAATAAGATTGGGAAAAGATTAGTAAGATGAAATTTTCTAAGCTGACTCTTTTTTTTTTTTTTTTAATTTTAAATTTGCTGGATTGAGATTTTTGTAAATAATAGCTTGCATATGATGTTCCTCAACATTTTTTTGGGTGGAAATTTGTGAGTCTGTGCGTGTGCGTGTGCGTGCGTATGGAAATGTAGGTACATATGGTACATGGAGCAGTTTACTAGGATACGGAACATACCAATTTCTTAATCAACATGTTGTCTGGGAAAACCATTGGAATTTTTTGAAACTAAAAATCGTAAAGATGGTTGTTGCTTAACTAGTTGACACATCTTGATATGTCCATAGAATCCAGGGTTCTAATCCTCACTTCTCCTCTCCTATTGTAACTATTGAATTATAAAAAAATAAAAACAAAAATCATAAAAAATAGTTGTATTATAAGATTTTGTAATGCATCTTCATATACTATCATGTATAATAAGTTAAAACCCCAAAAATACCAAAAAAATCTAAAAACTAAAATTTCTATAACAATTAATATTTTATCACCAGTAACAAAAGTATTTTCCATTAGCTAGTTAATTTTAAACTTTTAAAAACTTTTATTAAGAGATTACATTTAAACCATTCCAAATAATGCTTTAGTTCAGGGTTTTCACGGTTTAATTGGTGGTTTGGTAAGATTTTTAAAAGTATGCTAATATCATCTTGACAAAGTGAGCAAATTGCAAAAGTAGAACTTATGTGAAATGATAATTGAGTGTAAAAGTATGGTTTTCAGATTTTAGGTTTCATTAGTGAAAAAAAATCTCGACTCTAACTTTAGCTAGCCCCTTTAATTACTAAATATTCAAATTCATTACTACATGGGTTTGTTGATATTGTATTTGTCACCTAAAAAAATGTTACCTCTAAAATCCATTTTAATGTCCTAATTCTCATGCAATTATTTTGTAATGGTTGCGTTTGAAAACATAAATTTGATTAGGATTTGGATTTTAAAGCAATAGATTTGAAATGTTTAAAATTCTTAGTGGATTTGGTCAAGAAATGCCTCTATTCATGTGGCCAAATAAATTTTGCATCTCTCCAAACTCTGGAAATTGGTTCAATCTTATGATAGTCATCACTCATCATGCATGACTTTTGCAATAGCTCAGAATAAGTAATCTTATGACAGAAATTTCTATAAGTCCTACAACTTTTTACTACAATTCAGTTATAAATAGTGGAAATAAAAATGGACCTTCCTTCTTCCACAAACATTGACCTCCTAACAAGTTCCACATTGTGTCCGAGTTTCTATGATTTTTTTACCATTGGAACTAAAACTATTTTGCAAATTAATACAACATTGTTTTGATTAGGTCCTCTCTCATTAAATATGAGGTCCCCTTTTCTGTTTAATTGATTAAGCTCCGCTTCTCATGTAATTGATCAAGAATTTGGAAATTGTTTACCAATTTTAAGTACCCATGACTCAATTTTCCATCTCCTACACTTAACAAATTTCTGTCCTTTCACAGATCCTACAAAGTCCTACCCCACCAACTACGATAACGGAAGAATCTCCTAAAAAGTGCAAGGAGTTTGTCATTGGAGGTATGGACTATGGATATAAAGCCAAAGGATGAAAATTGATAGGGAAACTTTGCAAGAAAATTTGCTCAATTTTCTTGTAGAAAAGCTAGTTAATACGGTCTTTAGCTGGGTGGAAAATTGAGGATTTCAAATTTTAGATACTTTTATTAATCGATTACATTCAACCTGGTCAAACAAAATTTGTGGAAAATTTAACTTCTCTCTATTATGATCTTGACAAAGTGAGCAAATTGCCAAAGTAGAACTTTTTTTTTTTTTTGAGAAACACCAAAGTAGAACTTAAGTGAAAGTATACGGCTTAAAAAAATTTGGCTCCATTAGTGCCAAATTTCACTTAAGTTCTAATTTCACTTAATTTCGCCAAAGTAGAACTTAAGTGAAATGATAATTGAGAGTGAAAGTATACGGCTTAAAAAAAATTTGGCTCCATTAGTACCAAAAATCTCAACTCTACCTGCAGCAAACCCCTTTAATTACTATATATGCAAATTCATTACTAAAGGGGTTTGTTGATATGGTGTTTGTCATCTACAAAAAAAAATCCCTACTAATATCACTTGGAAAAAAAAATGAGATTGTTTAAATTTTTTGTTAAAACATTTTATTTGACATTCCTAATTCTTACCTTTATTGTTAAAGATCTTATAATACAGTGGCTTAACTTTTTCTTTTTTGCTAGGAGAACTAGAGTTCAAATCTCTCTTCTCAGTTATTGTAACTATTAAATTATTTTTATTAAAAAAAAAGAGTTTGCATTCGTTACTTCAATTTACCAAATGATAATGACCTTTAACACGGTATCAAATTTTTCTTTGTCTCAAATGTCTAATTGCAAATACAATGACATACATTGATACACGACTTAGTCCTCTCATAGAATATGAGGAACCATCTTCGTTTGAATATTCTTCCCATTTAATTGTTTGCTAACAAGAATTCAGAAAGGTCCTCCAATTCTCTTGCAATTATTTCCTAACAAGAATTTGAAAAAATGGTGCAGTAGTTTATATCAAATTAAAGGCCTCAGGACCCAAATTTCCGTCTCCTACACTTCAAGATGACAAATTCCAGCCCATCCATTGGTCCCTCCAAACGCAAAGTACGATCTATGGATATGGACAATGATAGAGGAAGAAGATTAACAAGGGAGGAACTTAGCAAGAAAATTAAGCAAGGTTACTACATCCTCAAAATTTTTGTCTTTACTTAAACCTAGTCAATATATTGTCTACCAAGATTATTAAGACACTGGAAATTGTAGATAGAGAGCATTTGACTCACTTTTTTTCTATGATTGATGACCAAAATTTTAGCGTTATTTTAGTGTAGTGTTGTTCACTTTACTCTATTATCTCATAAGTAAGTTTTGGTCTAAGACAGGGAAAAGGAGATTAATCCTCATGTTCCTTCTAATATTATCTTCTTACACTCACTATTTATTCTTTTAAAATGAAATTAATGATGGGATTAGCCAAAGATTAATAAGAAGAAAAATTCCTATTCTATTAAAATTTTTTTGGCTAAAATATTTTTTTTCCCAAATATTGTATTAATTTTTTTTTTTTTTTTGGTCCCTCAACTTTAAAAAGTTCATTTGTCACTCCTCCTAAACTATTAAAAATTATACTTGTCAATTTTCATTTTTAATTCTCAAACTATTGTAACTTTTTCTTTTCATCCTTAAACAATTGAAAATTTTCTTTAAAAAATTTAAGGATGGAAAACGAAATTTTTATATTTTGGGGAGGAAAAGAAAAATTTGTACAAACTTTAGTTTAGAAAACAATATTTTAGCCTTTTTTTTTTTTTTTTTTTTTAATTCATTGTCTATCATTGCTTAAGTGAGAAATTCTTCTTATATATGATGTTCCACAAAATTTTATATATTTTTCGGTAGACAAGCCAGCTTGTATGGGTCTTGGTAGAATGTGATTACTGTGGGAAAAAAATCATTTCCAAAAACTACATGGCAAAATATCATGTAGCAGCCCCATCTGAAATAATTGAGTCTTATTTAGGCAGAATTTTCTTTTAAAAAAAAAAAAAAAAAATCTAAACTATTGCTTTATTATAAGCTTTTGTAATGCGTCCTTATGTATCGTGTAGAATATGTAACAACAAATTTTTAAATTTGGATATCCGTATGGTCTTAATTCTAACACTTGATATCCTCCACTTTGATTGGAAAGCTGATTGAGAGATTTTTGAAACGTAATTACAATAAATGTTTGATTGCACATTTGTTAAAAACCCTTCGAAATTTTGTAGTGGAAGTTATTCAAGGCTTTAGAATCTTCAATCCATAGCATTCCACTGATTTAGAATCTTGGCGAAAATACTATTTTATCTCCTATATTTTAGGTCATAGTTAATTTAGTCCCTACATTTTAGCAGCAGTCAATTTGGTTTTTGTTATTTTTAACTTACAGTCAATTTGGTCCCACAGTTAAATTACTAACAGAAAATGCCTACATGGCAAATGGTGTGCACAAGTGGCACATTTGAAGTTAACTTGGCTAAAAAATAATAATTAATTCACGTTAAAAATTCCACCTTAGCATTAAATTCAAAATCATTTTTTTTTTCTTTTCTCTTTTCCTGCCCTTTCTTTTCTCAGCAAATCTAAATTCATTTGCTTGCGTGTTTCTGCAGATCCAATAATCACACAAATCAACACACGACGACCAAAGAGATCTAAATTATATAAATAAATAAACAAATCTAAACTTGTTTCATTTTTTTCTTTTCATATTCTCCTATTTTTTGTTTCCCTCTCATCTGTGCAGAACTCTCTCTTAGAAAGAAGGAGAAGATGAAGAAGAGCTTTGGTATTACTTGAGACTCCCATCACAATCCCAGACCATACAAAAATATATATATATATTTTTTTTAATTTCATTTCGAACAACTTCTTCTTCTTCTCTTTTCAATATTTTATACACACTAAAATTTCTCTTCCGTGTCCTTCAAATGAGTAAATTTTTTACTGCAAACAATTTTGCTTTTTTTTTTTTTTTTTTTTCCTTTTTAGTAGATCTCATCTAACTTCGGGTTTAGCACTTTTTGAAGTGAAGATTCTTTGTTACATTTGGTCTGCATGTCATTCTATGACCAAATCTGAGATTGTAGATTGAAACCACGAACGAGTTCGTGAAGGTCCATGAACTCAAATGATGAGGTGTAATTTTTTAATGTCAATTAAAATTTATTAAAATTATTTTTTAGCCATGTTAGGTTTAAGTGTACCACTTGTGCACACCGTTTGCCATGTAAGCATTTTCCGTTAATAAGTTAACGGTAGGGACCAAATTAACTGTAAGTTAAAAATAATAAGGACCAAATTGACTATTACCAAAATATAGGAACCAAATTGATTGTAACCCCAAAATATAGGGAGTAAAATGGTGTTTTTGCCCAAAATCTTTTGAAGTTTCAAGAGGCCCTTTAAGTATTGATTCCAATATTAAAAAGAAAGCGTCAAATCTCTCTTCTCTGATTGTTGTAACTATCGAATTATTTAAAAGAAAAAAGGGAAAAAAAGAAGAAGAAGAGTCTACATTCGTTACTTTGATTTACCTAATGATAATGACCTTTAACGCAATATCAAATTTTGCATTTTCTCAAATGTCTAATTGCAAATACAATGACATTCATTGATTCACAACCCTCTCATAGAATATGAGGAACCATCTTCGTTTGAATATTCTTCTCTTCTAATTATTTGCTAACAAGAATTCAAAAAGGTCCTCTAATTCTTATGTAACTATTTCCTAACAAGAATTTGGAAAATTGGTGCGGGAGTTTATATCAAATTGAAGGCCTCAGGACCCAAATTTCCGTCTTCTACACTTCAAGATGACAAATTCCAGCCCATTGGTGTAGAGTCCCGATTTGTGGCCCAAACCCAAAATATATGGGATTTCGGCCTAATGAGCCCAATACAATAAATTTGTAGAGAGTGAGTCAAAGAACTAGGCCCTAATGAATTGAACAACGGCTAATATGGAATTAAATAACAATAAATTTGTAGAGAGTGAGTCAAAGAACTAGGCCTTAATGAATTGAACAACGGCTAATATGGAATTAAATAACAATTAGACACAAACAAGATGTATAGATATCAATAGACTTTCAGTCTGGGGAGGTTATAATTATGTATATTGATCAAAGTTAAATACAGAGACAATTTTGATTACTACAATGTTCCTTTTTTTTTTTTTTTTTAATCCATGAAGAGTCTTTCACCTTATATATCCTTCTTTGGATCATCTTCACCCTTTACTTGTTAATAATTTGAACCCTTACTTGAGTACCTGTCCCATTAAACACCCTTTCTGGTTTTCTATGAGTTGTGGTAGCCAAGGTAGTACTGTTCAGAGGTCTTCTCCACATAAATGTGGTTAGAAAAGTAGCTGCAGTGCATTAAATGCAGTGGTGGCAGCTTTCCCTTAGATATTTTTAGGTTTCCTTCCTTCTCGTATGTTCCTGAAGCATGTCTCTATCATTGGAGCTTTTTGGAGGATTACACTAATAGATGGAGTACATCTTGTGAACTGTATTCATCATATTCGAGGAGGAGTTCCTCCTCGGACAACCTCTCACTTGTTCCCCATCTTTGAGACTTTAATTGGGAACGTTTAACAATTATTTGCTTCTCCTCGGACCTATCAATGTCCTCAGACAAGACCCAATGCCCAATATACTATTTTGGGCCTTTGTCCCTACATTTGGATAAGGACAAAGAAAGACGAAAAGATTGACAAGGGAGGAACTTACCAAGAAAATTAAGCAAGGTTACAACATCATCAAAACTTTTGTCTTTACTTAAACTTAGTCAATATATTGTCTGCCAAGATTATTAAGGCACTGAAAATTGTAGATAGAGATATAGGATTTGACTCATTTTGTCTATGATTGATGACCAAAAGTTTAAGTATTACTTTTGTGTAGTGATTTTCACTTTACTCTATTGTCTCATGTTTAAGTTTTGGTCCAAGGAAGAGGGGAAGAGGAGAATCCTCATGTTACTTCTAATTAGGAATGGCAATGAGTCGGGTTTGGGCCGGGTTTTTTCATACCCGGACCTGACCTGCGGGCTAAGACCCGTGGTCCAGACCCGGCCCGTTTACTAAGCGGGTTTTTTTCCGGGGCTCGAACCCGCCCCCGCCGAAGCCTGCGGGCCCCGTGGGGCCCGTTAAGGGATTGAGCCCAATTCGTGGCCCAACCAAAAAAAAAAAAAAAAAAAAGAATTGAAGCCGAATTTATTTTTGCCACATTCAACTTGCATATTCTAATTCAAGCCTAGATAATGTGGCCCAAATGGCCCAACCAAAAAAGAAAAAAGAAAAAAAGAATTGAAGCCCAAATTCACATACCACCAACAACAACAACAATTTCTTGATTCTCTTTCATCACAACAAAAAAACACCTCCTCTTATATTTTTTCATATCCAAATTTTCTTTGTTCTTCTTTGATCCGAGAAAACTTCAAGAATGGAGTGCTGGCCTTTGGATATCACACTGAATTCGGCCAAGGACTTGAAGGACTTGAATCTTTTCTCCAAGATGGACCTGTACGCCATCGTTTCGATCCACGGCGACTACTTCAACAACAACACCAACAACGCCAATCAGCAGAGGATGCACATTAACAAGGACTACGGCCCGAACCCCAAGTGGAATTTCCCCATGAAATTCACTATAGACGTCAGCGCGGTGGAGCAAAACCGCCTCGCACTCGTCGTGAAGATCAAGGCGAAGAAGAAACTCACCGGTGACAAAGAAGTGGGCGAAGCCCACATGCCCATCAAAGAGCTCCACGAGAGCTATGGCGAAGAATCGAAGGATGAGAGACGCACGAGCTACAACGTCAAAACCCAGAAAGCTGAAGGTCCCGAACCCAGTGAAAGATGAAGAAGAAGAAGAAAAAAAAAAAAAAAAAAAAAAAAAAAAAAAAACCTAGAAAGATGAAATGTGACTGGCTGACTGCGTGAGTTGAAATGAGGGACTGAGCTAAGGGAGAGGGAGTGTCAGAGTGAGGGTGAGGACTGAGGGAGGGAGGCGTGAGTTCTGAGTTGCTGCTGAAGAATTGAGAGATTAGGGTTAGATTATAGGGGTATGTATATATATAGGGGGTATTTTTGTACTTTCAAGGTACCGGGTTTTTATCCGGGTTGGGTCTCGGGTTTTTTATAAAACCTGGACCCAACCCGTACCCACTTTGGGTTTTTAAAAAAAAAAACCCGTACCCGACCCTATTCCTAATCGGACTGGGTAAAATCCGGCCCATTAGGATCGGGTCGGACCAGGTACTCGTGGGTTGGGCAAAAATTGCCATCCCTACTTCTAATATTATCTTCTTACACTCATTGTTTATTCTTTTAAAATGAAATTAATGATGAGATTATGAAAAGATTAATAAGAAGATAACTTCCTATTCTATTAAATTTTTTTTTGGCTAAAATATTATTTTTATACCTAAATTTTACATGAATTTTTTTTTCTTCTTTAAAATTTAAAAAGTTCATTTCTCGCTCCACCTAAACTATTAAAAATACTATACTTTTCAATTTTTAGTTTTAAAATTTCATTTTTAATTCCCAAATTATTATAAAAAGTTATTTTTTTCATCCTTAAATTATTGAAAATTTTCTTTATTTATAAGAACTTTAGGTTTAAAAACAATATTTTAGCCTTATTAATTATTCATTCATTGTCTATCATTGCTGAAGTGAGGTTTTCATAAATTATTCTTATATATATGACGTTCCTCAAACTCCTTTTTCTTTTCTTTTGATAGATAAGCCAGCTTGAATAGGTGTTGGTAGAATGTAATTTATGAATTTTGGTTATTACACCAGATATCCTCCACTTCGTTGATAAGATTTTTTTTTTTTTTTTTGATACGATTGTTGATAAGATATTTGTTACCTCACCAACCAAAAAATATCACCGCCAAAATTACTTTTCAATAAAAAGTGCCTTTTGAGAAAACATTTATTCGGCATTCCTATTGTTATTAGGTCCTCCATTACCTCTTTTCTCAAAAAAAAAAAAAAAAAAAAAAAAAAAAAGAAAGGTCCTCCATTACCTCGATTTATCAAGTGATTGGCCATTACATCTGGAATATGTGCTAATATTTATAACATTTTATTAATATTTATCACCCCAAAATTTGTTACAGATAATCATTGTTTGTAAGTATGGAATTAGTACTCTTCAAAAAAAAGTATGGAATTTGTAAAAGAGGCCCAAACCCATAACAAATAAAACAGTAACACAACAGTGTATGGAAAGATCGATGAGCACCTTTTAATGGATTTAATTATATCAGACGGTCCTTCCAAATCAATATGGTGTAATCCAATTCAATTTAGACCACTAAAAATAATAAATAAAAATAAAGATAAATATCCAGTTACTTTAGTCCTTTCAACTTGGCTCCCATTCCCATTCTCTGCATCATTGCGTGAGTTTAAATATCCACTCATATCATCGGTTCTTTATCGCTTATAACACTTGCTACCCAATTCTCTATTTACTTCCTCTGCTGTAAAGATGTTCAGTATGGGGAAAATGAATCATCAATACCTGCCTTTATTCCTTACCTCTTGTTTCTTCTTCATTTCTCTTTCTCAAGCTACCTCTAATACTTCCTCCCAACACCATTGCCTCCCTAACCAAAGTGCTCATTTGCTGCAACTAACACAAGAGTTTGTTCAAAAGAGAATGTATTCTGAATATGATGATTATTATAATGGTTCTTATCCAAAGATGAAGTCTTGGAAGGCAGATAGTGATTGTTGTTCCTGGGATGGGGTCACATGCGATACACAGAATGGCGAGGTGATTTGCTTGGACCTGAGCAATAGTTGGCTTTGTGGGCCTCTCAACTCTAACAGCAGTCTCTTCAGTTTGCATCGCCTTTGGAAACTTAACCTTGCCTTCAACAACTTCTCTTCCTCCGCCACAATCCCATTTGAATTTGGCCAGCTTGTAAGGTTGACGCATCTCAACCTCTCTTTTTCCTTCTTACATGGCCGAATCCCGTCGAAAATTTCATGGCTATCCAATTTGGTTTCACTTGATCTCTCTTCCAATTATTTTTATTACTTTGTTGGTGGTGATTATTATGAGAAATTGTTGGATCTCAGAAGAATTGATCTTGAAGCACTTGTCCAGAACATGACATATTTGAGAGAACTTCATCTAGACGACGTGAACATTCTATCATCGCTACCTCAATCACTGGCAAATTTATCTTCCTTGACTTCTCTTTCTCTGTCTGGGTGCTATTTGCAGGGTAAATTTCCCTCAGATATTTTCCTGTTACCCAAGATACAAGCCATTGATCTGTCATATAATCAAGAACTCGTTGGTTTTCTTCCTAAATTTCAATCTAATAGTTCCCTACAGGAATTTTATCTTTTTGATACAAATTTTTCTGGGGAATTGCCAAGTTCAATTGGCAACCTCAAGTCCTTGAATGTTTTGGATCTTTGCAAAACAAATTTATTTGGGGAATTGCCCAACTCAGTCAGCAACCTCAAGTCCTTGAATTATTTGGATCTTGGGGAGAATCTAGCCTTTTGCCCTTGTTTGGCAAAATATATGGCAATATGCCCCTGTTTGCAAACTATATAGGGGTGTGCCCCTGTTTCGTTACTCGATGACACTAAAATCGAGTTACTTAAAGTACTTGGTTATGCTAACGCCGAGTTATAGGCAATTCCCTGCGACACTGGCAGTCCAGCTTGGCTTTTGGGTAATAAAATATTCTTGCGTTACTATTTGTAACTCGGTAGTGGGGAAACCGAGTTACTGACGGGATTTCAAATCAGTTATTATCATGTGAAGCTGAACCCGATGGATAGAAAATCGAGTTATTAATGTTACTTAGCTCTGGCATAATCGAGTTGCATTGCTAATGCTCTAACGGGATTTCAAATCACTTATTTGCATGTGAAGACAAACCCGATTAACGTGAAATCGAGTTATTATGTTTACTCGGCTCTGATATAGTCGAGTTGTTCTGCTATTTACTCCCCCACCTTCCACAGATCAGCTTGTAATGCAATTCTCCCCATCATTTTCAGATCAGCTTCTCCTCATTTTCAGAGTTTTCTGTCGGAAGTTGGTGTTAGTTCTCTATCATCTCAAGTGAGAAACTCATTTTCTTTTTTGAAATACATAGAGAATTTTATTGTGTAGGTAAAAGTAGTTGTAGATATTATAAACTTTTATCAACTATAATGTATGTTTCTGTTAGAGAAGAATTTTCATTTAATAGGTTGTATTACTTGTGCTTTGGTATTTTCTTGAATGAGTGTTATGTGAGTAGATTAGGGTTATATTAGTTGTTTGGTGCCAGAAGAAATGTACAATAATCTATAGAAACAGTGATGAGTGTTATGTGTGTACATTGAGTTATATTGGGGAAATTGCTGGTGTAAATTTCATTGACAGAAAATGAAAATATTTAGATTTGCTAAAACTAATTTACAGTTAATCTTAAGATTTGCAAAACTTGAATGTACATACTCATCACTGGTCAGACATTAACAACAACATTCTATATTGCACACAACGTGTAGACATTAACAACAACATCTAATGTTTATGGTCAAATGTGAGTGTTAGTATTTCATTTTTAGCATGTAATAGTACACAAATTTATGAATGTCTTTGTCGTGTACCATCTTATGCAGCATTACATTATTTACCAACAGTTGATGCACACTATTATCTTGATAATTTGATGTTATTGTATTCAGCGTCAATGTCTGGTTCTGGCAACCCACAACTCTATAGGCCTCACAATGTGTTTACTGCTATGGGTCGTTGCTAGGTATTGGAAGATGAGTTCAACTATCCGATCAATCCGAATTTGCGAAATAGTGCTTACGTTCACAATACCATGAGACAGGAGTGGGATTGGTTATTTCATGAACAACAAATACTTTATGCTGAGTTGGTTGGTTTTAAGTTGCCAGTGCCTCGGTGACTCACATCGCAGATGCCCAGAGACACGATTGATGAACTTCGTAAAGCATTGAACCGCATAAGAGAAGAAAATAATCGAATGAAGATACATCTTAATCGATATCGGACCCAAGTCGAGATTCGAGAGTCAGTGGAGGGAGGGTGGTACGAGCATGCACAATTCATGCAATCACTTCTTACTGATCTGATTTATCAGTCAGATGTGGAGATGTCAGATGAAGAGTAATCGTGTCGTGGTGTAATTAGACTTTGTTAGAGAACTATTTTGCTTAACTATGTTTTAAATGTATGTGTGTCACTGTTATTGCATTTGTACTATGTAAACCTTAATATTGATTGTGAAGAGCATGCACGTTGTTCGTAATCTAGATTATTCCCACATAAACCATAAAAGTTAAATATTCTCACATATGATGTTTTTCAATAAGCACCCACAACATAACAAAGAAAACTTAAAATAACTTACACTATGGTACCAATATGCATGCATTGCATATTGAACACTAACGCTACTAACTTTATTAACTAAACCCTAGACATAACACACATACCACATAGGCATCTACTCTGACAGGTAGTCTTCGTAGTTGAGGACATTGTTACGTTCCGCCGGAGTGAGTTGCCTGTTCATTGCGACGGCCAGCTCTTCCGCCAATTGTAGCATGTGATACTGAGACCTACGAAGTATCATTAGATTGTTCTCTTTTTTTATTTTTGTCATAGCACGCTCATATTGGTGCAAGTTTTGCCGTGGCAGTGTAAGCAAGCTACGGTTGACATGAGGCGCTCCAAGTCGCACGAGATCATCATGCAGAGCGTTGGACTCATTCACGCGAAAGTCCCACTCCCGTCGCAGTCCGGCATAGTATTCCCTCTCGTCGGAATCTCTCTCCCTCCTATAGTTATCTGGAAAACGAGGTAGCATCCAATTGCGCATTGACATTGGAAGATGTGACTTCAGATCAGTATGTGTAGATGTTTTGCAAGGGTAGATGTAAATGTAAATGAGACTTCAGTATGTGTAGATGTTTTGCAAGGGTAGATGTAAAATGAGACTTTATATAGGAGTTTTGCAAGGGCAAGTATACACGTGAATAAATATGATATGACTCGACAATGTATTGTTCAGTGAGATGTTGAGAAGCACATGCAAAACTGCGAATATGACTTGGCTGTACAGTGGCGCCTGTTGGTGCATGTGGTTCACTGAGGCAGCTGTTTGATATGGTTATAGCTTGTGCTACAACAACGGGCTAATGATGTGTACTATAAAGGAGGTTGTGTATTTATTCACGTGAAGACTATTCAGCATTCCTGTGCTTCATCTGACATGACTTGACGAGACAGTGCCGAGCTGTGTTAAATGTATCATAAAATTTTTAGGGATGCTCTGCATTCTTGAAAACTGTGCATTGCAAAAAGATCCATATCTGTGTATTGACGTGCATGTAGGTGATATGACTGTACAGGGTTCAACAGTGCGAAGTTGTTTAGCAGCACATGCAGCACTGCAAACATCAGTGTAGCAATGGTGGATAGCTCACCCACAAAATTGATGCATAAAATTTAAAGGGATGCTCTGTGTTTTCATGTGAGTGTGGATGAGTACTTATGGTTAGGGTTCAACAGTGCTGAGGTTGCGTATTTATTCACGTGAAGACTATTCAGCATTCCTGTACTTCATCTGACATGACTTGACGAGACAGTGCCGAACTGTGTTAAATGTATCATAAACTCTTCAAGGATGCTCTGCATCTTTGAAAATGGTGCATTGCAAAAGGATGCATATCTGTGTATTGACATACGTGTAAGTGATATGACTGGACAGGGTTCACGTGAAGACTATTCAGCACTCCTTTGCTTCATTTGACATGACTTGATGAGACAGTGCTGAGCTGTGTTAAATGTATCATACACTTTTCAGGGATGCTCTGCATCCTTGAAAACGATGCATTGTAAAAGGATGCATATCTGTGCATATCTGAGCTATCCACTGTAGCTACACTCACTGCTCCCTATGGTGGTATCTGGCAAGTGGGATTGAAGAAAGCTGATAACAACATTTGGTTTTGTAATGGTTGGCAGAATTTCGTTGAATACCATTCTATCTGTTATGGTTATTTTTTAGTCTTTAGATATGAAGGAAATTCAAGCTTCCATGTTCTTATATTTGATAAGACTGCCACTGAGATTCAATATCCACCCAGCAAGAACTGTAAATTGGAAGATCATCAGGTAGAAATAATAGACTTAGATGAAGATGAGACAAACATATCCCTTAGATGATTTGCCCACAAAACATGAAGTCAGAGACTAGTTTGTTACGAAAAATTTTTCTACTATCCAAACAGAGGAAGAGAGAGTGAGTGGTTAGTTTGGTTTAGATGCATCTGTATGTAATGTATCTATATAAAGTATTACACTAGTAGAACTAAGATACACGGATACGGGTATATGATACAGTGACTCACGGTATCATATATATGAATTATTTGTATTGTTGAATCATATGTGTGGTTGGTATGTGTGGTTTTGATGAGTCTGTATGTATTGAATCTATTAAATTTTCCTAGAAGTAATGTGCAATAAATCTAAGTTGGGTGATGATTGTTATGTGGGTAACATTTCAAATTACATAGACAGAATATTGGAAACATCAACATATGTAAGGTTTTTCCTACATTACAAAGCAAAGGATATTGTTAGAAATAGAAAAAAAGAATCATATGTAGCAACAAAGAACAACAGGGAAAGAATGAGCAAGTGATTTCATATACACTTAGCCAATCCATTGAAAATATTGCAACATACTGACATAGCAATGTAATACATTACTAGTTTCATGTCACGCATGGTGGAAGGAAGTATTATCTTGAACAAATGTGAGTGTCTACACCTTGTCGGTGATGAGCCCTAATAGTTAGGCCCCACTCTACTCCAGCGGTTGGTGTGTGTGGTTTGGTTGAGTTTGTATGTATTGAATCTATGAAATTTTCGTATTAAATTTTCATATGTAGCAACGAAGAACAGCAAGGAAAAAATGAGAAACTGATTTCATATAAACTTAGCCAAAACTAATGAACAGTTAATCTTTAGATTTGCAAAAGTTAAATGTACATAATCATCATTTGTCAAAACATTAACAACAAAATTTTGTATTGCACAAAATGTGTAGACATTAACAACAACGTCTAATGTTTGTAGGTAGAAATTTTTGGAAATCATCATTGCTTGAATCTGAGAAGTCTGAAATATCTCTTTCATCATCTAACATAGTAATTTCATTAATAGACTTCATGGCTCGCTCTTGCGCCTTCCCCTTTAGATGCTTCCTAGCTTTTTCAATTACGTGAAAACGGTCTAGTCGCCTTTGCATTTGATTGTTCTCTTGTTCAAGACGAGCAAGTATGTTGGCAGGTTCATCTCTAGGTAACTCGGTTTAGCATGTCTTAGGAACTCGTAACCCGTGCCATCGACAATACATCTCCAACTCACACCTCTTCTTGCATAGGGTTAACCATGGTGCTTCTGCTACGGTGAACTCTGTTGCAGTGGTATCTGTACTTAGTTTTGTAGGTTTGCCGACCATGATGTGCCTAACGCTTCCAAGACTCTCGTACATGTAAATTGGCATATTAACGAAATCTCTCTTCTTTCCAACCCATTTCCCTCCATAGTGGTCTATGTGTTGTCCCAATTTGTTTGATTGTGTGATGTGTGTGGGTGTGTGATGAGTCCCATATCAGGTATTTACTGGGTTAAACTGGGCTTTATTAACAACTACAAGGAGTTTCAATTGTGACTAGTCCTTTTGAGGTATAGCGCAGATGTGGCTAGCGCTTTTCCTTGGGTCACTACAGTCTGTGTATGTCTGTAGTTGTTGATCTGCTGGAACTTGTGATGATCCACATGTTGAAGTAGATCCAAACTTGTTTCGCATTTTACAATTTGACGTTAAGGTGTTGCGACTCATAGCTTAGTCAATCTACGAAGTTAGTGGGGTAGAAAGAAGATTATTATTGTGGTGCATTTATAACCTCATTTCATGGTCCAAGCATTGCAATCCAAAGTTATTAGGGCTTGTCATGTCAATACAAGCTGGACAAACACTATATGAACAGGGTCATAAATGTTCCCAATGTCATGGGTCTAACTTCATGTGGGGACCACACCAATTTAAATATGAAATTGGTGTCTAATTTTCCACCATCTGTCTAAATTTAACTGGGATCAGTTGTAATTATGCTCACTGTCATATAGAAGTTAGGTGAAAGTTAGTTGTGCTCCTTTTTCTTTCTTTCTTTCTTTCTTTTTTTATTTTTTTTCCCACACCCGCGTATTTTTCAAGTTCACCTCCCTTTGTACAATAATCAAAACCCAAAATCGTTCCTCGCCTACTCAGATAACGATGCATGTTCCCAGTTACCACACCGATTCAGGCACTTTAACATACAGCTCCTCTCTTCTTCAATGAATGCTATGGAATTTCAAAAGAATCCCTCGGTATTAATGATGCATGTCTTTGGGAATTTATGTATCTTATATAGGAAGAGGTTCTCCATCTATTCCGATTTTACTTTTCTTTACAAGTTTAATGGTCCTGGTTTATGCTTTGTAAAACGAATTCCAACCATTCCTAAGTTTTGATTACTCCTTTCTTTCATCTACCTATGCTTTCCTTCCTTTTTGTGAAGAATTTTTATTCTTTAATTATATAATTTTTTTCTTTCCTATGATTTATGTTGCATGTTTATTTTCTGTTTCAGAACAAGTTGCAAGGAAACTAGGGAATTGTTTGGATTGAATTTGAGAGTTCTGATAATGCATTAATATTTTCGTGATATATTTCAAAAAACTTGTTTATATTGCACACACAGGGCTGTCTCCCCATGCTTTAGAAATCGAATTTCGAAACATATTTGGTTCTACTTCTTCTTCTTCCCCTAATTGTGTAATACTATATTTTGTTTTAGCAAAAAAATTTGTCGGTAACTTATATGATAAAGGGTCTGTAAACAGCTTATTGTCTTAACAAAGGTCATCTATGCTTTTACAGTTTATGTCCTTATTTGGTGTGCTTTTTTCCCCCATGGGGGATTGTCATAAAATTGGGATACTTTGTTGCCAACGAACTAAGGCTTTTTAACTAATTATTTCCTTACCAAAGGTCAGCTCTTTTTTATTGTTTATGTTGTTATTATTATTGGTCAATTATTCGGTAGTCATAATTGTACCAAAACACCCTATTATCCCGTCAATCTATTTGCAAGTCAGTAAAAAATATGACAAGTAGTTAGCTGTGATTTTCCATAGTACCTGCTTATTTTGTTAACAAATGTCAGTTTTTTTCCCCTGTTTATGTTGTGATTACAAAAGTATGGTTAGTATTTAACCCTGATAATCGAGTACAATAATAGGTTATCCTCGGACAACATGGGCTTTTGCCCTTTTCGGGCAAATTAATTAGCTTTATACCCTCTTTCCCAAAATAAGTAGGGAAATGCCCCTCTTTTAAAACACGATTTATGATAAATTGAGTTAGAAAAAAATTTCTAAAGCCCTATAGTGGCATTTTAATGAGCCTATAGTGACGTTTTTAAGACCTATAGTGACGTTTTTTAACTCGACTTCAATGAAATCGAGTTATAGGCAATTTTCCACCTATAACTCGATTTTGTTAAGGTCGAGTTAAAAAACGTCACTATAGGTCTTAAAAAACATCACTATAGGCTCCTTAAAATGCCACTATAAGGCCTAACTAAATTTATCATAAATCGAGTTTTAAAAGAAGGGCATTTCCCTACTTAGTTTGGGAAAGGCGGTATAAAGCTAATTAATTTACCCGAAAATGGCAAAAGCCCGTTTTGTCCGGTTAGTCTCTTGAAAAAGGTTAGCTACTTTTTTACTGATAGTGTTCTTATTACACCTGCTAAATTATATGACTTCTTGTTAATATGCTTTTCGTTAGAGCTTTGAACATTTTTGTTTTTATGGTATTCACAAACTACCAAAACTTTGTATTTTTGTAGCAAATAAATTTTCAAGTAATTAACAAATATGTTGAGTGGTTAGCGATAATGTTGTGTTAGTGGTTCGATAATTATGGAACACTAGTCGCTAACCCATGTGATGCACGGAATGCTATTGACAAATAGATTTAATATTTCTTTTATTCTATAAAGAGTAATCATTGTGCAGCAGATTACATTCTATTGAAAATTAAAATTAAAATTAAATTAAAAAGAAGAAAAGAGGTATAACATCATTTTGAGTTCTAAATCTATAGTTTAATATCATTTTAAACTTTTTTTGGGTCTAAAAGAGTATGTGTAAAACCAACCGTGAAAAGTTCTTAAGAGTGGAGTTTCTCTGGATTGAATGTGTTTAAGGTTAATAGTTACGCACTTTTGTTTCAATGGCCAATTAGAGAGGGGTTACGGTCAACAAAGTTTACCAAAATGAAATTTTACACCAATTGACGTTTGTATCACATTTTTGAACACAAAAAAGAAAAGAAAAAAATTTGAAAGAAAAATTTGAAAAATTATTCTATATGATCCTTTAATTGAAGAGCCAATCTAGATTTAACTTGCTTCTAAAGCGCAATCAAATCATTTCCCAATTTTCAATTTCATTATCAGTTGTCTCAATTTCATACTGCTACCATGCCAAACACATTTTTGATGCATACTTAGATGCATAACATCCCATAAAAAACTCATGCCCAATTGACATTTGGCCACAAAAGCAAACAGCCCCAAAAAAATCTGTAACTACTTCACACTCTTGGCTTTAGTATTCTTGGAACCAAATACTTACTAATCATCTGATAACAATTTTCACAATTACTACAATAGGCCATTGAAAGAAAAAAAAATTATATAGCAATAGTAACTTCAAAAGCTAACATAGTGATGTTTGAGAGAACATTTTAATAACCAAAATGCAAATCAAACTAAACTCTCTAGATAAATCACTGCTAGAATAGTGCATGTCCTCCCATTACTTCTTGCAAGCCAATAGTAGCAGTAAGAGTTACCACGGTTGCTCAGGCTTGATGAAAGAAAAACCAAAACCTCAGCTGAAATTTTTTTACTACAAAGAGGCAATTACTTTTATCAGAAAAAAAGTAAAAGAAAAAGAAAATGCAAGTCTAAAATTCTTCCCGAACCTATAAAAAAATAATTAAAAGCAACAACGAAAGAAAATGCTCGTCAAAGTATCACAAAATTGAGACAAATATATATTAGTGCCCAAAAGAACTACAAATAACCAAGACAATTAAAAATTAACAATATACACAAACCAAAAAAAAAAAAAAGCTTCATGTGAGGATTATGCTTAATTATGCTGTGAAAAGTGGAACATATGGAAAGAAATAAATTTAATTTTATGTATTGAAAACTATTATGCTACCAAAATCTCATACTACCCTTATAACGTTTTTATTTATTTTAAATCTCACTTATCAAAAAAATAAAATTTTTTTAATCTCGCCCTTTTCCGAGTGCCATCATCAATTGGAAACAATTGGAGTTTTAGTTTCATAGGAGTATATTGTTCTCAACAAAAAGATTTTACCAAAAAAGAATGGAATCCAAATTATTTTGCAAGTTTTGTGATTTGTGACTGCTTGAAACCAAAAAATGTGGGGCCATACTATAGTATTTCCAACTACCATAGTGACTTGTTTTGTGGAAGGTAATTATCATTGCACCAAGCCCGACCTCTAAATTCTACACTTATGTTCAATTATGCACTACATCTAGTCCTAATTGGCTTTTATGTTTTGAATTATATGCAAAACTAAATTAATTAGGCTCCAAAATAAAAAATCTAACATAAAGTTAAAATTTCATAAAATAAACATGAATTCTAATATCAAACGCCAAATAAATTATATAACATGCAATGAAGAAACAAAAAAAAAAGAAAAAAAAAGAAACTATAGTAGCTAAATATAAAAATAAAACAGTAATTAAAATACATTGACACCCAAAAATTAATATCTAAAACTTAAGAAGCATACCTTGCTTAGAAATATATATTTTTTTTTATTTCAATAAGATCAAACCTAGCTCAGAAAACCTTGAATTAAAAGAACAAAATTTAAGTAGATTAGTAAAACAAAGGGCCAAATAAAGAAAATAGGTAAGAGGAAAACTCCTAAAATTAAAGTACTAACATCACTAACCATTTTAAAAACTCCAAGCGATGAAGAATGGCAACCCCCCAACTCAACAACATCTTTGCCAAAGAATGCATACTGTGACACATTAAAAAACATACCTTCTACATCACAAAAGAACTTAAGTAAAAACCCGTCAATTCTCCAAACCTACAAATTAAAAAAAAAAAAAAATACCCTCCAAATATAAGAAAGACAGTAGTGAAGAGGCCTCCCTCAAATCTCTCTCCAACTCTCTCTGCATCATATCCGATTTCTCTCTCTGTGACTCACGGATGCTCCCTAAGCTCTATCGATATATGTTCATTTATCTCTTTCTCTGGCAGTTTTTTTTTTTTTTTAATATATATCTTGTGCCAAACGTTTAGTAGACTTTATTTTTAAAAAAAAAATGTTTAGTAGATAGTGAAACTCAAACGTTTGTCGATTATATCTCTTTCTTTACCAGATATATGTTCGTTTATCTGTAATTATTTCTCAAAAAAAAATGTTAATTTATCTATTTATCTGGTGGTTTTTTTTAATATATATCCTGTGCCAAACGTTTAGCAGACTTAAAAAGAAAAATAAATCAAAAAAGAAAAAAAAACGTTTAGCAGACAGTGAAACTCAAACATTTGTCGATTATATCTCTTTCTCTAGCAGATATATGTTCGTTTATATATCCTGTGTAGTTTTTATTTAATATATATCCTATGCCAAATGTTTAGCAAACTTTATTAGAAAAGAAAAAGAAAAACGTTTAGCAAACAAAAGATTAAAAAAAAAAAGTGATGTGCTTGCAACAAAAGGAACGGAAGAAAACAAAAGGTTTCACAAAGGTTTTGATTGAAAAGGCTTTGGATTTGTGCTTTATGGTGGAATTAAATATGTAAGAAGTGGGCTTTATGATAGAGATAGGGCTGGGAATTATAGATTTATTAGTATTTTAAAATTGATAAAAACTATTTTAAAATTGTAGGATAAATTCAGAAAATATAATGGAAATGACATGGCTTCTGATCTGGCTCAATGTGAGTGTAGCAATATTAATTGCTACGCTTCAGCTTTTAGTATTTTATAGAAGCATATTATTTGAGATAGTTATGGATGAAGCATGAGCTAGATGGTCAAAAAGGCATTTTATTTAAAGAAAAAAAAAAAAAAAAAAAAAGAGCTATCCGAAGTTACTATAGAAATGTGTTGTAGAAGTGAAGTGGATCCTGGCAACCTATTTGATGTTCCTATTTCGTATGGTCCTGATACCTTTGCCCTTCAATGTAAAACCATCAATGGAAATCTATTTGAGGTACCTTGAGAAGTTTGGTTCTGATATATGTACCTTTGAATGTCATGATAAAAATGGTGCTACTAAGAGATTGAAATCGGGGAAAATAGTGGGAATTATCAACAAACAATTAGTGAAGGCTCCTATTATTGGATGTGATTTTCATCTCAGTAATGTGGAAAATATGCTAGTGTTGTCTCAATTGAATGATGAATTCCTCCAAAGCTGTGACAAAGAAGTTATAGATGACAACTTATTAGATGTTCCTGTGGATGTGATGGTAGAAGAGGTGGCATCTAATTTTATTCCAAATAGTGTGATGGCAATACCCCTTTGACTCTATTTTTGTCTATCTTTCTGTTTCTTATTTGTTTCAATCACATACTTAAAGTAAGTAAGAATCTAAGTAGAGCTTAAATTATTTGGGTACCTTACAATAGAATCTTATTTTTTTTATAAGAATCTAAGAATCTTATTCTCCGATTATTTGCAAAAACAATTATTTGTCCCATGAAAGAAAAAGATTTTGATTTTCGTCTTTCCATGGACCAAAACTTTTTATGTTTACCTCTTTCTATTTTTATATCAAATTGCTCAAGAAGAGTTAATATTAGTATATATTCTAAAACCTTTACCATAAAAGAGTTTCTAGAAAATTTTTCATTATAGATAATTTATTTCAAAACTTGATTTAATTTAAAAAACAAAAACAAAAAAAAATAAAATAAAATAAAAAACCTACAAGAAAACACTCTATGACTGGATCTAAAGGAATTTATGGAGGCATTGCAGGCTGGAGCGAATGTATGCATGATTGGCCAATTTCGTGTTGGGTTTTAAGGGAATTAGGCTGCTTGAAGTGGTAATTTACGCTACTTTTTTCCTAATGTAATTTGCACTACTCTTATTTAGAGGGTATTATGTAAACAAGTATTTCCATGTAATTTACGGTCTTTTTTTAAACAGACTTCTTTTGTGAATAAGTATTTCCATCTAAACAGACTTCTTTTGTAACATAAATTATATTTATCATTTGTATAATTCTATGTGAAATTCAATTTACATTTTCTCTTTTATCGAGCATTACTTTACTACTCCATGGGGATGTTACATACATTTTCTCAGTTATAAAGGTAATTGATATCTTTGAAATTTAATTTGTTTTTAAATTTTGTTATGGATGTGTAGTAACTGGCTAACCACTATTGATTCCTTCACCGTGAAATAATTATATTTGAAATTTCAACTCTTTTACACTTTTGTTATGGATGTGTAGTAAGTGGGATTTTTTTAAACGTGTACATTTTCTTATTTTGATAAACTTTTAAATAAGGAAGGGTCACACCAATTCCCACCTTAATCTTTTAAATTTCTCTACAATTTAGCCTTTTATTTTCTTGGACAATCAGATATGTTAGTGCCTAAATATAAGGATAGTGGAAACACAAAAGAAATGGATAATCAGTGACAGGAAACAAAAAACATAGGTATTAATTATTAAAATGAATCTATATAACATTCATCCAAAAGTATAAACATGTATGAGTACGGAAAATTTAATCTAATTTTAACTATAAACTAGCCTTTCAGCACTTATTTTGGGTAAGGGTTAATTTAGAGCATTTATTGTAATTTGGCATTACTACATTTTCCAATCACAAAAAAATAACCTAGGGGTGTGATGAGTATTATGTGCGGTGAAATAATTGTCCATGACAACACCGTAGTTTTTTTTTTGGAAAATGTAGTAATCTCAAATTATAATCAATGCTTAAAATTAATCCTTACCCATAAAATAGAACAGCCTCTGCGTACGCGCGTGCTCAGAGGCTAGTATCTGTTTAATCTACTTTTATGATCTCTTTTTATTTTTTTGATATAGCCATTGCAGAACTAATCGATAATGCATCTGATGAGGTAGGTTTCTTTATGTTATCATTTCAATGACTGTAGTTTTGAGAGCAAATACACATATGTTATCAATGAAGTTACCTTATCCACATTCCAATTGAAGGAAAAAAAGAAAGAAAAGGATCATTCAATATAAGTCATCACACATTGTCTACTGGGGATATATTATCATAAAATTAAAACCATGTTTGTGGACCTTGAAGAGTACATCTAATAATATACAAATACTTGAGAATTGCAATAAAAAACTTTCATATAATCTACCCCAGCTACAAAAACTACTCTCCCCCCTAAGCTACAATCCCTACTTCCCTTGTCTGTTATGTATTGCCAAAGGCAATCATCAAGAGTCAGAGGGTGGAGGAGGTGGAAAAGCACTCCTATACTTGACAAAATCCGCTCTCAACATAGCAACCTCAGCAATAAGCCCATCTAAAAGCTGTCCATGAGCTGCTTGAGTCGTCATAATTGTCTCCATCATAGCACGAAGAGACAGAGGAGAAGGAATGGTGGGCTCTACAGCTGCACTGTCAGCATGTACCCCATCATCACCATTGTCAGCCACAGCAGTTGTAGGATCAATAGGACTCTCCTCACCATGAACATCTCCAGTGGTGGACTGTACTTGTGTTTTTTTTTTTTATGAACCAACACCCGGTCCAACATTCTTCTTTTGTGCACTTTGCTGTTTGAGAAAAGTGGCTCCTATAGGGGCTATGATGTGGATCAACTCTAGGGAAGGAAAGTTTTCTAACCCTACATAGTCTAGAACCCTATAGATGAAAACTAGGAAGAATAGACTATGCTTCTTACACTTGCTCCTATGCGCCTCAACAAGCGTTTGATAGAATAGGGAAGGAAAACAAATGGAGGCATCAGTGACGAGGGCCTACAAAAAAAAACACCTCTCTATAGGAATAGTGTGGACATGGGAGATGGGGAAGATGTTGTGACAAGCTATCCTAAAGAAGATATAATTAAGCTCGGTTAACTCACTCGAGTTAATTCTTCGGTCAGATCCCCATGTCACTAATCTCCTGCAAAGAAGAGTCATAACATCAGATATAAGAGGACAGTTCGAGTATGGATAAGTAGGTCTAATGACACAAGGTACATTAAGAGCAATGGATACATCATTCTTAGTTATGACAAAACTTTGACCTCGAATCCAAGTACCCAAGTTATCATTAGAACGAATATGGAGATTGGAATAGAACTCTCTAATCAGGGCAGCTGGAGGGGGTTGTAAATCTTTACATAGAGACAACCAGTTCCTAGACTGTAGATTCCGATGGATAGAAAGAGGTAATTCATCTAGATTGATTTGTCGTTCTGGCCAAATATTCCTATGCCGAATTACGTTTTGAAACCTTTGCTCATTTGTAACTGTTTGAAACATTATTTGATCAAACACAATTGCAGGCTTAGATGAGGAGGTGGACACTCTTTTGGCTTTGGTTTTAATGGTTTTAGACTTCTTAGGAGCCACAGCTAGGATCTACAAAGATGGAACGAAAGCACAACAAAAAACCAATATTCAGAATTGCGTTGGAGACACATAAACACAATGTACATATGCATGACAAAAAGACTACATGATGCATGGATACAATTAGTTAAAAAACTTGTAGAATTTGGACTCCAATTTTTTTTTTCTTTTTCATTTTAAGGAAAATGAAACATATCCAAAGAATATCTTTCAAGTTTGTTTTGGATTAGTTTATGTATCAAATTACAGAAGAGCATCATATACACATAGGACTCTTTCCGCATGTCTGCATATTGTACACTAACAATGAAAGTAAGATGAAAAATGTTGAAATTGCTACAGATTCTTAAAACAAACTTATAAAATATAAATTAACATGAGTAGGACTCAGGTCTACTTATTATCTTTAAGATTTCATGTAGACTCTCATTTTCATCACATGGAGAAGAGAATCATCTGCATTTTCTAATAAAGTTTGCTAAAATTAAACTTCTTGAATTCAAATTCCCATCCATCGTCATAATATTGCATTCGTCTAAACCTGCCTTTGTTCAAATATGTAGATACATAGATACATAAATATAGAAATGAACTTCTCCATTGCACATGAAAATATCCACCCTTTGCAATTATAATTGGTACCTTTGCCCTTCAACAAAAATATAGAAATGAACTTTTCCATTGCATATGAAAATATACACCCTTTGCAATGGATTTTGGTACCTAACTCGAAGCTTACTCAAACATGCATACATAGGACCTAAGATGTTTAAGTAGCTTGTTTGCACTTACAAAATATGTTTAAAAAGATTCTATAAGCTCAAATCAGCTGTCTAGAAAAATCTGTCCAAATTGTCATATATGCTCTCGAAAAATATGTCAAAGTCTTCTATGTCCAAAAAATCTTGTCATTGTTTTGTCCACTAGTTGTTATAACTGTTCCTCGACGTTGTCCAACTATCATGCAAAAAACAAGGAAAACAACCAAATATGGTGGTTTTCAATGTAGATCTATAGTAGGATCTACTAAAGCCTGCAAAATATGCCACCAAATATGAATCAGTAAATGAAAGAAAACAACAAAAATTGCACAATAAGAGGGAAATGGTGGGTCAGGGGAACAACTTTACAGAAAGGAAGGTTTTATTATTTTATTTTTGGTATTAATAATCAGTTTTTGCCTATTAGTAAAATTTGTTCCAAGAGTAAGCTGTCTCCCCTGTCAATAATCTGATGCAAATGCCTTTCTTTCCCTCTCAAGAGTACAACAAAGGCCAAAAAGGCACATACTAGACTGCAAGTGTGATAAGATATAAGGCTCCTAAATGTTGCCAGCCACGTCCTTTAACCTTGATCATAGTATAAAATAATAGAGTTAAAGGGCAAGCATAACTATAGGACATTTCCTCTTAAATATATAGGACACTTTTATAATGTAAAGAGAATATTACTTTACAAGTGAACTTGTCTGAAACTTTCAAAGACCGAATACTAAAATTAATGCTTATTTGATACTGTAACTAGATTGTCATCATATTTATAAGCCTTAAAGTTTTGCTTCGAAATTCACAACTCACTACCTGATAGACATTAATGCTAATCCATATAGCTAACTAAAAATGAGACAAAGTTACCTGAAGTAATGTATGTATGCAATCCACTATTAGTAAACTCACTTCAAAGTCATACTTGAGAAATATTATTACTAAAAACATATCAAACATTCTCTGTCTAGACCTAGAGTTCCATAATACAAAGTACATCTTTAACTCCATTTTCATTTTGAAACAAGATGCACAGACATGCCACTTGAACAAGTATCAAAATAACAAGTTTCCAAATCATTGTAACTAAACCAAATACGAATATGGTCAGGTTGAAGTATAAACAGCACTTAGGCGTCATCTTTTGTAGTCATGTCAATCACCTTCTTGCAAATCAAACAAAGTTTAAAGCAAGGAAGAAAATTTGCATACTGCTGCTATCTCTTTCTAATGCAATAATTTTAGATCTTGCATTACTTTTTTTTCCCTCTCTCTTTTCCCCCTTCAATTATCAAAATGCTTACAAATTACCCTAAATGACCCACCCACAACCCTCTTTTCCCTTTCAATTCTCTCTTCTTTTCCAATGAAAATCCATTGTATATTCATAATTTTTTCCCAATTACTGTATTGTCTATTACCATCACCATGCCCTTCTTACACTCCCAAACCTAGTCTGCATCTATCTACTTTGTTTGTTGTTCCAAGGAATTTAATTAATCATATAAGTATAAAACTCCCTTTTAAGCAAATACTACTTACCATCTTACATGTGGCTGTTACTCAGACTGCTTTATTTTTAGTCATACAGTGCTACTTGATCTTATCTTCTCTATGGATTTAATTAATCCTTCAATTACTACTATCTTACCTTTGGCCTTTTCATCAGTACTACATCTACATGGTGAATTGAGATAATAAGCAAGGAATTGTCTTTGTGTTTTTTCATTTACTTTATTGGTAATTAGATTGTGACTGATTGGGAAATCGATTACTTTCCTACCAGATCCTTCACATATTTTATGTACTCACACTTTGCCACCACCTTTCACATAAACAGTGATATGAAAAGTATAGTTTAAAGTTGGAAACAAAGACTTGTCTGTTTAAAAATGATCTAACATTGCATGTGATGTGAAATGGTGTTACATACATATAGTTTTCAACAAGATGATGTTTCAGTATTCCACTTCCCACATTCCCTGACATGAATCATTTAGGATTCTTAACCCCTTGTGAAACTTTTGTGCTTTTTACATGACAAATTTGCAAGTACTTTCATTTGTTTATTATGACACTTATTTATTTATTTTTTTAAATTTCTTAGCCTTTTGAGTTCTTGATAAAGATGACAAGCTTGTCTGTTGAGTTAACAAAACATGCAAACTCTGGGCATCATGTGAGAGAGAACAGTGAATATACAAGACTGGTCATATCAAATGAACTGCATTCAGTGGACTTATGTATATATAGAGAGAGGAGAGAGAAATTCAGTTGCTTAAGGGTAACAAGTTCCTTTTATATGTTCTAAAATCCCAACTGTCAAATTTTATATTGTTTTCTTCTCTTTTTTTTTTTTTTTTTTTTTTTGCTTGTGATTTGTAATTATCAAAAAATGAACCTCAAAAACTAAAATAGATTAAAAAGTCCAGATATTAGGCAAGGTTTTACCCCCATATGCTCCACATCATCAACAGCTCAACGATCTTTTCACTTCCTCACAGCTGCCTTGGCCGGTCTTGTCTTACTTGAAATTCAAAGCAGAGCACATTACTTGAATGCATGCATTCCCTAACAACCAAAGTAGAGTTTAAAGAGAGGGATCACACATTCCCGAAGGCAATGATGTTGAAAGGAACTATATAGCTTCTCTCTTACTCATCCACTAAATAGACCAAAGAAAAATGTGTGTTTAGGGGTCAACACTCAATAGGCTACATCATTGTGCAGATTCTGTGAGGATTTTGTGGAATGAAAAAAGAAAAACTAATGAGAAAAATTCTATAGCAATGATTGATCACCCTTGACACCACTAATAAGCTAGGTGATGAATTGGGTTGCCATCCAATGTCACATGACTACTTCAAATTCTACAACCACAAATAATGCTGGTGAATACATGATTAACTGCACTGCAACAATGGCAACAATAATACACTACTATAGAGGATATACTTAAGGCTCTTGGATTATGCGTTTGATGATGAAGCCTTTGAAATATCTACCAAGTGAAGTGAGTAATAGTTGATGAACCCACAAATAGCAATAATGTCATTATCATAAAATGTTTGATTTGAGTATGATCTTTTGTTAAAGCGAACAACATCATATGCAAGTCCTGTGACATTCTATTAAGGTTAATGATAAAAGGTTTACATAGCATGGAGGTGTACTGGCTAAATAATAAAATCTAATGCAAACTCTTCATTTTGATTGTTAATCTGAACATTCTAATTAACAGATACCAGTTAAGAAAGATGCCTTCCTAGCTATGCAAATCATTACATTATCATTCTAAAGATAGAAGACTAGGACAAAAATCTGCGAATGTAGACATAGGAATAAATCATAACAAAAATCTTTTATAATTATGCTTTGTCTGTGGATTTCATAAATATTTCCATAAATCATGGTATTTACCATCACCAGTCCCACAACCAGAGGGATGTATGTTAGTGCGAAGTGATCTTCGCAACCCATGTACCGGCACAATATTTTCACTTCGTATATGTTCGATCTGTGTAGCTGATTCGTCGGGGTTAGGGAGCGAAGGGTCCTACATGGGCCCAGCCTGAACTATAGGTAGGGTCGGTCGGCCAGGTGTGGGTACAAATATACAGCCACCGTCGTGGGCAGAGCCAGTGAACAATGGGGGAGACAGTCGAGTGGGTGGTGGGGATCGAGGGCTGGCTTGAGCATTGGATGGCCTTTGACCAGCGTCAGGTGTGCATCGCGATGACCCGATGCCATCCATGCACATGCCCCAATCACCCTCGAACACCTCATCATCTGTAGAAACATAATTGTGAAATTTTATATTCTATTAATTTGATAAGCATATGGAAAACAATTGTGACTGAAGCGTTACATTCAATAGAGTACTCTGTAAACCTCTCCAACAGGACGAAAACTAAGTCACGTGTGAAATGCACCTCCATAATTGATTCAATTTCCATAAACTTGATTCAATTTTTGAATTGTCTCATGGCAGATTCTTTCATTTTTGAATTTCCATAAACTTGATTCATTTTTGAATTTGATAAGCATACTTGATTTCCTATAACCCAAAGTTCTCTGATACTTACTCCATATTGAAAAAAAATAAAAATGAAGTCAAATGCTAAGAAACATTCAACATGTAAACCTTGCCTACCCTCTTTTCAACCATTGAAATTTGTGAAATCAGCGGAATGGGATATCATGTGTGGCTGTGATGAAAATATACTTCACTACTTAAATATTTATCTAAATAAATTACAACTAAAAGTTCTAGAATTAGAAGTCAGTAAGAGTGGGAGGTATTAAAGGTGGAAGTTACCCGACTCATCCTCATCCTCACAACAGCGTACAGGCGCAGGCGTAGGCCCACAACCACCTTTACGACCTCCAGTGCCTTCACACCCTGCCGACCCACCACCTCGGCCGCCACGGCCTGTGGCCTATGTGCTCGCCTCACTCTGTACACGCGCGTTCTCCAATGTCGCTCGGCTCAACTCTCCGACAACATCCAACGTATGTAGCAGGTGGTTGTACATTTAGGAACCTGATTCACATTGCAATAGTGCTGTAACATTGGACTCAACTTGTGAAATAAAGGAGTCACATTAAAAAATTTTTGTTGTAACATTCATGACCGATTTGGAAACAACCAAATCTGGAAACAGATTATACATGATGAGCTTATTCATATATTTAGATGCTGTTGAAATGGCAATTGAAATGGCACACTAGCGCATATTGGTTGTGAAAAATGCATATCTAGTGGCAAGAAATGAAATGTTCTCGCGTAATGTACTGCTTGGTGTACCTTCGGTACGACTCCATGTAAGCAACAAGGTACGTCATGTCCCCATCCAATGTCGCTGCGCCGGCAAGATGTTCCCCTCTATGGGCCCATCAGTCAATGTAGACAGCATGTTCTTACACCCAATCCTTCTCTAGTTTACCCTGGAGGGAGATTTTGTGGAGATCAACCAATGTATCCACAAAATCCAGCGGCGCTTGCTTCATCCCAAATTGACGAAAGACACGTTCGGGATGATGATCCTCTACTATCCAAAAATAGATCAATGGCACAATGGCCCTCCATAAATGTCGGCCGGCAATGCAATATGGGGGCAACAAGTCTACGACATCCCTATACGGCTCCCAAACAACCTGGATAAACAGTCAACAAACAAACAAATCAAATATGTTATTAACTATACACATGCAGTAGTTAACAATTTACCAAGTGAAAAACAAAACTAAAGAGAACTATATCCTCATGACATGAAGAGGTAGATGACCTGGTTTGCCCGTATACTTGACAGTGATGCATGATACGCAGCTAGCACATGTGTGGCATGCTCTGTCGTGCTCTTTGGCCCCTTCCATCTAGTGAACATACAGTTTCAAACAATGGTATTGAGTTAATATCAAACAACAATGCTGCCATAAGAGTAAAATGCTTAGCAAAAGACATCCCACTTATATATATGTCATTTTACTCAATTGGGGCAAAACCCTAGAATTAACTACAGCCAATGCTATCCATGTTCCTTCACCATGTAGAAGGAAAGGAAGGTACCAAGCTAGCAAACCACCATTGACATGACAAGACAAGATCTTCAATGCAAGTGAACATGAAGATCCAAGTGGTCCAAATCCCATTTCCAATAGGTAGGTAATTAAGCAAAACAAAGAAAAAGAATAAGAGGTAAAAAAATAGTCGCTTAATCCATCTTTGTGGTTTGTAATTTTTCTTATCCATTTTATATACAATTAACTAGGGCTACTACAATAGTGAATGGCTTTGGTGTCTCTAGTTGCTAAAGAGCTATTTAGGTTTTTAAGAATGAGGCCATTTATTATATGATATGAGAGTAATCAGATTGCCTAAATGTGGAACCCACATTTATTATTGACCTTTGTACTTCTGGATGTTCTATAAAATGTACGTGAGTATTCAATGGCTAACCAAAATGTGCCCCTGGATTTATTTCTGATTTCATTACTACAGAAAATATGAGTTTGGATCTTTGTGTTAAGTGGCCATTCAACAATTAACTTCGTTGATTTGTGGTGCCCCTTACGCACGTGTCCTGCTTCCAGGGTGGTGGTCTTTGTAGTTTTTTAATTAAATATTTACTTATCAAAAAAAGAAAAGAAATAACATATATATAAGTGAAATAACATTTACTGAAAGTTGAAACAACGAAAGTTACATTACATGACATGTAAGATAAAACTTATAAAGTCTTGCTGTAATAATAGTGTTTGTTTTTCCTGTTATTGGTAAGTTGCATGTGCGGGCCTTAAATCCACAACTTTACCATCTACCCTGTTGAGGTAGAACTTATTGAGGTAGAACTTATTCACTTGCTATAATAATAGAACTACAAAGATTCAGTCAAAACAATTGAAGCTTTTTATTTATTTATTTATTTATTTACGGTTTTTTTGGGGGGGGGGGGGGGGCAAGTTCTATTGAAAACTTGACTTTGAATGTTTCTTACTAGTTGTTTTAACTATAGTTAAAAGGTTTTTGACAAGACTTAAGAGTTGATATAAAATCCACAAAATAATTGCAATATTTGTCACCTTATGCACTAACATGGTAGAGCGTTTTGCTTGATCTACCACTATCTCAAGAAGGCATGGCTTTTTTTCTTGTTTAAACACCTGCCATTTGTCTACAACTGCTTTCAAATCTAAGTTACTTTATTTTAGATTTATTTTTCTTATTGCAATTAATTCAGTTATTACAACTTTTTGTCCTATTGGGCAACACTTGACTTTCATGCTTATTCTTTTTATTTTTTCTTTGAGCTGATGAACAATCAATTGCATATATATATATATATATATATATATATATATATATATTAGCTTTTAGAATTTCTCTAATTGATACTTATTAGGTTTATATATATATATTACATTTCTTGGCTCCTAGTTATGCCAAGCAGTAATAACCTTGTGTCTTTACTTTTGCAGTAAACATATTTGCCTTTTCCTTTCTAAAGGATATCATTTTCTGTCTTTAATTTTATTTCGTATGTCTTGTAGTCGTATCTGCTCTGTTCAACTTTGTGAGGATGTTTGTATGAGCACATGAGGAAAACTGCAAGCAGATTAAGCTTGAAAAAAAGAGAGTGCAGAAGGAGGAAGACGAGAAATTGAAGTTAAATGCACCCAAAAAGGGGCCTTTACACTGGATGCAGACTGCCATCAAGAGTGGCAACGTCAAATGATCAAGTGTTACAAAAATTACATTCTGATGAGCAACACAAGATAACGTAATTGCCCCATGGATGAAAAAACCCTAAAAAGGACTGAGAAAACAAACCACAACTGGTAGCACTGATGTTGATGACATGGAGATTGTTTAATCTGAATGGTAAGGAGGATAAGCAGTTAATGAAATGCAGGTGGTGCATGGCTGGGAGAGTCATTTTTAAACAGTAAGCCTTTTACACCCTTTCAAGTTTTGGAACTTATTTCACTTTATTTGTTTCTTTTTTTTTTTCTCTCTTTTTTTTTTTTCACTTTATGAATATTGAGATTTACGTTTGTTTTATTTTTAAAAATGGTTTGTTGTTTTTGGAGCAGTTGTGCTAGAGTTGAAGGAGTCATGTTCAATGAGCTACTTTTATGACGCTCTTTAAGAATTTGTAGTGTAAATCTGTTATCATCATTTTTTACTGTGTATTTATTTTTTCATTGATAGGGATGTAAATGTTGATATATATATATATATATATATATATACACACACACACATAGATAGTACATAAAGATGCACTTGTATCAATTACTAGACAAGAGTCCATTCTCATACCCATTCCTCATTCATTTTTGTTACAGCACCGAAAGAAGAAAAGACAAAAATCTTTTTTTATTAGTATAATGGGAAAAGACAAGAAGAAAATAAATAAATAAATAAATGGCTGTTATTTTTTGGCAAAAGCCCAAAGAAAACGCCAAAAATCAAAAAGTCAAGAACATAGCTTGAATTTTATGCATGTGTTTTGATACACAATTCTCTTGAGTGTCCGTTTTGTTTGACTCAAGGTTCAGGTAAATATTGCCCCATGATGTGCCAATTATGTTACTAGGCTACAAGCTAGGATATCTTGACAAAATGATCGAAAATAACAGATTTACTAATGTAAGCAGTATTTTTCCAGAATTATATTATATTAAAAATTGTAATATATTTTTCACAAAATAAAGAAAATCATATGTAAATCAAAACCTATCATGTGCTAAACAATATTAGTGCCAACATGGATTTATTATTAAAGTCAACTAAAGACACATGCACGATGAATGACAAATGGCATGATAATTGTAACAAAGTAATCAAATAACATACCTCCTGGCGAGGGGACCTGCCTCCACCGGCGGTTGTGGCAATCTCATAACAAGGCATATAAGTGGGAACCTCGAATACGCCCATAGCTACACCAACATCAGTGCTCCTCCACACTGCTTCGCCTTCATCTCTAATGCCCTGCATAGGTGCCTGTACAGCCAAGCTAATGCTCCACTGCCCCAACTGTACTTCTTCGCATCGCTAATAGGGTTCAGGAACTGTAGAGGCATCACTGACACCCGGTCAGCTATGTAATGGGCAATCCATGGGTCTAACCCATTCCAGGGTAACTTGCAAGATCGACGTCTGCACTTTAGCACGCCTGGCACTACCTGCACACGAAAGAGCGTTGTCTTAGGATAGTGCACACAAAATAACTATAAGAATGCTATGTAATAATAATATGCAAGAAATAGTAGGTTCATCTCTAGTTACGAACATTTTGCAGTATGTTTGTTAAGATCCTAACTGGTTATTCACTCAGCTCAATAGCAGATATGATCAACTCAAGATCAATGACATTGTTTAAAATTAGCATTATGTTTCGGAAAATAATGGCAACGGGTTCATTTTAATTGATTACTATAACTTTTAAATGAGATCTACTAATACTGAATATACCTTTTCATTAGCCACTACTGATGTTTAATATTTTTTTCTAGCATTAGTAGTTTCGCGATCATTTTCTCTTTGGATTAAATAAAATTTTGCCTAAACCAAAACAGTAATGATACCATTTCCAACTTCTTTTTCAAATAATCAAAGAACCCTACAAAAGGAAAAATTAATGACTTCGACACGTCCGAAGTTCAGTACAACTACGTACCTGACCGGCGGCAGGCGTCTCCCACAACGCCGTGGATCAATGAGCCAGCTGCTGCGTCAACTGTGTACCATCCACGGGTCCAAGATCCATATTTGGATGTTGCTACATGCTTGACACGCATGCAATCTAGTTAATAAACCATTGATCGCAGACAAACATTAACAATATAGCTAGGACTTGCAATTATAAACATTCATAATTTCCAATATACCAGGACTTGCAAAAAACAATAGAACTTGCATATTAACTATGAAAGTATCATAACAACTAACATGCAACTTTAGACAAAAAACATGCATGAGGTTAATGAGGTTCAAATCTGTCAGAACAGAATTTCCATTAGAACCAATCACCATGAAATTTGGAGGGGAAACTTACTATAGAAATTATGTTTTTAAACTGTCAAGACCATTACGTATATGAAGAAGATAGACATACTTCAGATTCAGGTAAAAGATAACAACAATTCAGGTTGAATTCCCACATATCAACATTGGGACTAAACTAAAACCAATCAGTATGTGGAAAAATTATTGAGTCTCTAGTCAGCTTATTATAAGTATATGGAAAAATTATGTTTTAAAGCTCCTACTTTAAGAGAACAAATTAGACCCACAATCCATATTAAAGCCCAAATACAATATAGTTCTAGGGTAAAGATTAGATTTTTTTTGTTTTTACAACTTTATGTTGAAATAAACTATATGAATTAAAAAGCAATTTTCCCTAATACATTCCAATTGTATTTTACATGAATTTGTGCCCTAGTTACGCATCAAAACCCAGTTCAAAACCAAACCCAACAAAGCTCAAACGGCAACAATAATAATGAATAGAGAAAAATCTAATAGAGCAAAACTAAAGAACCCACACTCAAATCAGAGTACATGCACAAGCCACACTTAACTCAGATTAAATGCAAGGGGAAAAAAAAATTGAACTCAGCAATGATGAAATTACCTTAATACGTTCCTAATCCTTTAACTCTGAAGATGGATTGGGTTGACCTTCTGCTATGGTGAGGGTTATGGTGAGAGTTTTGGGTGTAGGTTTGGGTGGGTGTGGGTTTGCGTTGCGCTTCGGCCTACGGGTAGAAATGGGTAGAAATAACAGAACTTCAAAATGTGAACTTTGCTTTCTCTACTCTGAATGGATTGAGGGTGGGAGATAGAACATATTGAGGGTAGCAACTGATCAGACTGAGTGAAGGAGACAAACTGTTTTGGAGACGTTACATTCAAAATTTACTCTGCACATAACTTGGTTTCCCCACTGTCGAGTTGCAAATAGTAACGCGGGAATATTTTATTGCCCAAAAGCCAAGCTGGACAGCCAGTGTCGCAGGCAGCTGCCTATAACTCGGCGTTAGCATAACCGAGTACTTTAAGTAACTCGATTTTAGTGTCATCGAGTACCCAAACAGGGGCACGCCCCTATATAGTTTGTAAACAGGGGCATATTGCCATATATTTTGCCAAACAAGGGCAAAAGGCTAGATTCTCCTGGATCTTGGTTCAAGTAATTTTTCAGGGGTAATTCCCCCTTCTATTGGAAACCTATCACAACTTACATTCCTTTCCCTCTCATATAACAATTTCCATGGTCAGCTTCCTTACACATTGGAAAACCTTGAAAAAATCACTTATCTTGGACTTGACCAAATCCTTTACAATCAGGAAGAACCATCTTTCCTAGGAAATCTTACACAGCTAGAAGACTTAGGCCTTTCACAAAACAATTTTGACGGGGGCTTCCCACTTTGGCTAACAAATATTAATACACTTCGTTCCATAGATTTATCCATAAATCAATTGAAAGGACCAATCCCATCCGAAATAAGTAGACTTCCTAATTTGTTTATGCTTGTCTTGTCTCAAAACTCACTCACAGAGGCCATTCCCTCGGTTTTGTTTACAACCCCTTCATTGTCTACACTATATCTAGATCAAAATCAGCTCACTGGCCCGCTCAAATTCCAAAATATCTCTTCATCACCATTAAATGATTTGAGATTGAGTGGAAACAAATTGAATGAATCAATTCCAAGATCAATTGCCAATCTCACAAAGCTACAAAGGCTATATCTTTCTTCGATCAACCTAAAGGGCAAGGTGGAGTTAGAGATTTTCTTTGAGCTTAAAGAGCTTCAAGATCTTGATCTTTCAGGTAACAAAGTATTGGTTCCAAAAGCAAATATCAATTCAACCCTCCCCAAATTTTCATCTTTGTCAATGTCTTCGTGCAATTTGACTGAATTTCCTAATTTTCTAAAAGCCCAAAATGAATTGCAAGGTTTAGACCTTTCCAATAACAACATTGAAGGTAAAATACCTAAATGGTTTTGGAATGTTGGAAAAGAGACATTGGGTTACTTAAATCTTTCTTTTAACCTTTTAAGCAAATTTGAGCAACCACCAATAGTTTTTCCATGGAAAAATATGTACCTTTTAGACTTGAGTTCCAACATGTTCCAAGAGTCATTTCCGATTCCCCCATTGTCTACAAATTATTTTTTTGCCTCAAAAAATAATTTTATCAAAAAGTATCCCTCCAATGATATGTAAGGTGCATGCTCTAGAAGTCCTTGATGTGTCCAATAACCAATTGATTGGTCGAATTCCACAATGTTTGTTGAACTCAAGCAATTCTCTTGTAGTATTGGCTATGAAAAATAACCACTTTCAAGGAAACTTGCCTGAAACATTCATAAATGGATGTAGTTTAAGGACACTAGACTTGAATAACAACACAATACAAGGAAAGATTCCACGATCACTAGTTAAATGTCCAATGCTAGAAGTTCTGAATCTTGGAAATAATAAATTGAATGATACATTCCCTTTTTGGTTGGAGTCTTTACCAGAGTTAAAGATTCTTGTCTTGCGAGCAAATGGATTACATGGTCCTGTATGGGATCCTGATATACAGTTTGGCTTATCCAAGTTGCATGTTGTTGACCTCTCTCACAATAATTTCTCTGGCAAGTTACCATCAGATTACTTTCAAAATTGGCGTGCAATCTCAAAGGTCACTAGCAACGACAAATCCCAACCAGGGTACATGGGAGATGACTCCAATTATTACAAAGACTCAATGACTGTAGTGAATAAGGGAGTAGAATTGGAATTGGTAAAAATCTTGACCATCTTCACAGCTATTGATCTCTCTGACAACAGGTTTTATGGAGAAATTCCAGATAGTGTGGGGAACCTCAAGGGGCTAATTGTACTCAATTTATCATGCAATAAATTTATGAGCCATATCCCATCATCATTGGGAAACATAATTGTGCTTGAATCTTTGGATCTTTCTCAAAATAGCCTCTTTGGTGAAATGCCTCAGTAGTTAACAAGTCTCACATTTCTTGAGTATTTAAACCTCTCTCAAAATCAACTTTTTGGTCCAATTCCACAAGGTGGGCAGTTTCTAACATTTCAAAGTTCCTCTTTTGAGGGAAACTTTGGTTTGTGTGGCTTTCAGTTGTCAAAGAAATGTGGAAATAATGAGATACCAACTTCTGAAATGAGACATGAATCATCATTGAGAGAAGGATTTTGTTGGAAAGTGGTAGTGATTGGATTTGCTTGTGGATTGGTAATTGGATTCCTTACTGGACATGTTTTTACCTCAAGAAGGACGGATTGGCTAGAGAGAAATTTTGGAGTGAACTTACATAGGCGAAGATTTACACTAGCAAAGGTACTTGCTATAGATTTACAGTGAGTGTAGTAATTGTATTTATGTGTGTAATAAGTGAATCCTAGTTGAGGGAAAAAATTAGCTTTTGCCCCTTTCAAAAAAACAATCTAGCATTTTGCCCTATTTTCCAAATTAATTAGGGAAATGCCCCTCCTTTGAAACTTGATTTTTTCAAAATTGAGTTAAGTCCTATAGTGGCGTTTTAAGGAGCCTATAGTGACGTTTTAAGGACCTATAGTGGCGTTTTGTAATCCGATTTCCATAAAGTCGAGTTATAGGTAAAAAAAAAAAGAAAAATAATTGCATGTAACTTGACTTCATGGAGATCGGATTACAAAACGCCACTATAGGTCCATAAAACGTCACTATAGACTCCTTAAAACACTACTATAGGGCTCCAAATTTTTTTTTTTTTTTTTTTATAACTCGATTTTGAGAAAATCGAGTTTCAAAAGAGGGAATTTCCCTAATTAATTTGAGAAATGGGGCAAAATGCTAGATTTTTTTTTTTTTTTTTTTGAAATGGGCATTTGCCCAATTTCTCCCCTAATTGAGTGTAATGAAATAGTTATTGTGATTCTTACCATTGTATATAAGCATTCCAATTAAAAAAAAAAAAAAAATTATATATATATATATATATATATATAAAAGTATGTCACTAACTCACCATTGCTTAATACAAATCACTAAATCACTTCTAGAAATAAAAACAAATAAGGCACAAGGGACAATATAGAGTCGTGATTTGTAATGTTTTAATATACTAGATATCAAATGGACTGTAGTGACCCCTGTTAGTTAGTTGAAGATTGATAGCCCCCAATAGTTCTATCCCATTTTCATCTTAAAACGGGGGGTATTTTTAAATTTTAAGGAGCGCCTAAAGTCATTTGTCAAAAAATATTAAATATTCAATCAGTAGTTGTAGTGCATAATATTTTTTTTTTTAGAAAAAATACATTTGCCAATAATTTATTGATTTACACTTATAAAATTAGTATAATTGTGTGTTTTTCTTAATTTTAAATTTTTAATTTTTGACAAACGAGGGCATCATTTTAGTTAGTTGAAGATTGATAGCCACCAACAATTCAGTCAAATTTTCATATTTAAACAGGGGCATTTTTAAATTTTAACGAGTGTCTAAAGTCATTTGTCGAAAAATATTAAATATTCAATCAGTAGTTGTAGTGCATAATATTTTTTTAGAAAAAATACATTTGCCAATAATTTATTGATTTACACTTATAAAATTAGTATAATTGTGTGTGTGTGTGTGTTTTTTTTTTTTTTTTTTTTTTGGGTGCGAAACAAGGTTTTGACCATTCCCTCGGGTTTCAAACCTAGGGTCTTATTAATATTATGAGATCTTAAGAACCACTAAACCAACCACTTGATTTTTTTACATGATTTGACTTTATATATATATATATATATATATTAAATATATAAGAATTTTAGTTAATAGTCTTGTTAAGAGAAGTCATAAAATAAATAAATTACTGAAAATATGCTAGTCCAAAATGCACAAAACAAGTGTAATTTGCTAATTTAAGAAGGCAAAAGCTCATGAACTTGCTGCCAGGAAGGGCTAATTAGAAGAGAAAAAGGAAAATTAAACTTTGATGCTGCTATCATGGATGTTGGGGTGGTCTTAACAGTATCATACAGGGATTGAAGATGGAAGATTCACTCTTGCTTAGGACTAATTTTCTTCATCAGGGAGGGAGATGCATTAAGGGAGAAGCCCAAGCTATGAAGCTGGCCTTACTTGCTCTATCCAATGCCACCAATCTAAAGAGTCTAAACCATATTTTAGACGATAATGTTGTGAATTTCTTAAATCTTTTGAACTATGAAGTCTTTTGAATTTGTAAGGTTGAATTTATTCAACCATCTAATTGGCTTTATTCCGTGCCAAATTTGCTTGTAATTCAGCATTTAGTAACCCTGTATTTAGGTGGGTTTGATGTAAGGGTAGTGAGTGAGATAGAGTGAAGTTTGCTCAAGTTTGTGCAAGAAAACAGGGACTCGCGGCTGGGACTCGCGGGTTACTCGCGGCTGCAAGCCGCCAGAAGATGCACACGTGCCAAGCATGCTGGAAGATGAACAGTCATGCTAGCTGGAGCACTACAAGACAAAACAGAACAACTGGCCATACGGTTATCTCGCGACTGTATCTCGCGACTTGGTCAAGCCGCGAGGTCAAGCTTACACTGTATTCGTGCATTCACCAACTGCTTGGAAAGCTTCTCACGAAGGTTTGAAAGCCCTAACTCCCGTACCCAATCCTATAAGGAAATCACCCCAAACGCAAGTGACGTGAGGGTGAATAAGGGTACTCATGCATAAGCATTAAAACATGTCCATGCATTAATACTTCCTATGCTTTGTGACTATGTTTGTTTGTTTTGCTTGCTATTTTTGATGTTGGTTGTTTGCTTGTCTACTTGTGAATATCTTTTATTTTGTCGTATCAATCTTTTTGTTTCTTGTGTCAAAAATCCAAAAATCACATAAAAATTAGAAAATCAAAAAGCTTGATTAACTTTGTTGAGTTTTTGTCTCAAAACTTGTTGTGCCTTGTACCTTTGTGCAAATGGCTTTGTGCATTTTCGAGCATTCCTTGTTTTCATGCACTCATATCACTATGGGAAAAATTTTGAAATCTATGTGATTGTTGTAAATAGATCTTCAAACTTGTCATGAATGATTAGTGAATGGTTATGTTGATCTTGAGACATGCATAGACTTGTGTCTATATATCTTCCCACTCTTTATTTTTGTTTTGCTAAAAGAGCTCACCAAATGTAAATCTCAAAGTGAAAAGAGATATTGAGCTGCAAAAGTCTGTCGCACATTCTAGTATTTGACTAGGAAAAAGGGTAAGCGACCTTATTTTGAAGTGAATGTTTATTCAAAAAGCCAAAGGCTTATTCATTAAAGTGAAATGTTAAATATCACTCTCACAATGAGAGGTGATTGACTCAAAAGATCAAAAAGATCGTATGTTATGATTAAAAGTGGAGTCAAATGTAAAGCTCCAAAATCATGTTATCAAGTTTTGTGGGAAGTCATATATACATATTTCTATAATTGAGATGGGTCACATGATCTAGTACTAATTGTGTATGCCTTGGTTGAATTGATCATTGAAGCTTCACATTAGACGAAGAACTATCTCATTGTTGATATCCACACACAACACACAAGTTTATGTTCAATAAATGCCATATTCATTTGCGTGATTGTACTTGATGAAATGTGTTTTCACATGCTCAATCTTTGTTAATTCAAGCACAAAAAGATTTTTGAGTGTTTTAAGTGTTTTTGGAAAGTATTTTGTTTAAAAAATCTGAAAATTTCAAAAACCCAGTTTTGCCCTGTTTTGGCGGCTCAGTCGCGGGTATGTCAAGTCGCGAGTCTCAGTCGCTACTTCGCTGGTCATTTTTGGCGACTTATTCGCGGGTGGAAGGTCCAGTCGCGAGGTTCACTCAGAGATTTTCGCGGCTCAGCTCGCGACTCACTCGCGGGTAGACCTTCCAGTCGCGAAAAACACTTAGAAAAATTTTTCAAATTTTTGGTCTTAAGTGTTTTGGCGGCTTGATCTGGCGACTATGTGGCGACTTAATAAAGTCGCGAAAATCGCTTGTTTGGCAGAAACAGGAGCAGTTTTTAAACCTTTTTCAGTTTTCCCTCGAACTTTTGGTGACTGTTCATCTTCTCCCTCCCAAACACTCCGTGCTCCCATTTCCAATCTCCATTGTTGCATACTTGTAGCTCAAAATCTTCAAGTCACAGGTATGGGTTTTCTGTTCTGCACTCTTTTCTACTTGATTTTGTGCTTTTTCCCTTTGATTTTTCACATATATTTGTGATTTAGAAATGGGTTTGTGATTCGGTTTTTGCTCCTTGTTCATGCTTAGATTGCGTTTGCTGCTGCTAGAATATGATTTGATCTTAGTTGTTTCATTATTGCTCTTCATCCTGTGCTTAGCTAAGTGATTCTTTGATTTTATCTTAACTTTGAGCTGTTGAGTTGTTTCAAATTGTTCCTTTTTAGGCTGTGAGTTTAATGTGCTAAATATGTCTGCTCTATTGTGTTAATCTTTTGGGAGCATATGTGTGCTTCACAATACTGTTTATGTGACATATCATTTTCCATTATCTGTCTTATTGACTTATAACTGCCTTTAAGTTAGTTTCTATATCTGATGCCTTTATGTGAATTTCCTATCTTAGGCTTGCTTTTCCATGTGATTGATCTAAGTAGCTTGTGTTTAAATGTTCCAAGTTCATTTGTATGGATGAAATCTCTTTGTTAATTACATGGGACTGACTTGTTCTACACATATATTGCTCTATTCTGTTGTGGCCTCTTCTGATTGTTCACAGATGGCTCCCTCACCTCCTAAGAAGAAAACTCCTGCAAAGAAGACTGACAAAAGATTGAAAATGGACTCTAAGCTATTTAGATCAGTTCATCATTTTGAGAGATACAGGGATAACTTCATGAGTGCAGGAATTATTCAAGAAAGATTTGTAGATTTGGAGGATTTGAGACAAACCTTTATTCCCAGCTGTTTTGAAGGAAGAGGATGGGAAAAACTTCTGAGTGATTTCCTTGTAGTGTGTGAACCCCTGATTAGGGAATTTTACTCAAATGCTGTGATAAAGGAGAATGAGTTAAGTTGCTGGGTTAGAGGTAAAGAATTCATTTTGGATGCTCATGTCATAGATGATGCATTAGGACTTGAAGGATTAGATGATGAGGAATTTATCAACTACAAGGATAGGAGTGTCTCCATTGAAACAGTCCAACAAAGAATAGGTGGGCAGAGAGAAGGAAAATGTTTGAATACCACTGCCTTTCCAGTGGACATGAGGTGTCTAACAATCATCATGATGTTTAACCTCTATCCCATTAAGAAGTTGACTACCATCAATTGTGCTAGAGCAGTCTTTCTGATGGATCTCAAAGAAAAGAACTTCATAGACATAAGTTCCCACATATATGACACCATTGTGGATGAGACAAGAACAACCTCTAGGCCAAAGTTGATCTTTCCCAGTTTGCTAATGAGGATTTTTAGAAGGAAGGGTGTTCCTATCCCACAAGACATCAGTCCCATGTCCACACCTTCTGCAATTAACAAGCTTACCTGCAAAAGGATAAGTGTTAGGCTTCCAGGAGAAGAAGATGAAGGTGATGAAGGAGAAGGTGTCCCAATGGAGACTGAAGCAGAGGCAGCAGGGCATGCATCAACCTCAACACGCAGGAGGAGTGGCAAAAGACCCAGAGCATCAACTTCTTCAGATACACCTCCAGATGCTTTCCAAATCATTCTGGAAAGACTTGATGGGATTAGAGAAGTCCAGATTGAGCACTCTGAGAGGATGAGAGCTATGCAGGATCAAATTGATGTTTTGTCTGCAAAACTTGACAGCTTCACCACTCAGCCTGAACACTGACCCTTTGGCCATTCTTGTCAAAAAGGGGGAGATGTTTCTGTTGATAATGACATTGATGATCGATTGAGAAGCAGAAAAGCAGCTCTTAAGGGGGAGTAATGTGTTGAGGGGGAGTCATGTCAAACTCTAAGACTTTGTTTATATATATATTTATGTTTTGAAAACATACTCTTAGTGGCTTTATGGGTTTGATACACTATGTTTTTGGTGTATTGTTTTTAACTCTTAACTTATATTTTTGGTTTAAAGTTTAATATATTTTGATGATGTTATTCAGGATGTTTTGTGTTTTTGTACCCATGTGCTTTTGTAAGCTTTTAGGATTTATGTTTTATGCATAGTTTGTAGGCTTTATGGTTTGTACCTTGCCTAGTGCAGCCTTTATGCTATGTTGAAATCAGTACTCTAATCTAAATGTTATGCACTTTGGTTTATGTACTGTCACTCTTGTGCCCTTGTAGGATTGTTCCTAGATGCATATACCTTGTGTGTTATGCATTGGTTGAGTGTTGAACATACAAGTGTCTTGCCTTGTGCTTGTTAACTTGTATGTCCTTGTGTTCATTCCAAGTGTGAATGAGCACTGTGATCACTACCTTGTGGTGTTCACTTGGTTGATCAAGCCATGGTTTGTTTCATAACTCCATCTTTGCTTGATCTCATATTGCTTGTTTCATATGCATTTTATAATTTTCTGCTTACAATGATCATGGTGTATTGTTGTGTTTCAGGAGTATTATGTTCATATGATTCAAGTGCTTCACAGCTTCTAGAGTTAGGTGTGAGTGAGTTTTGTTCAACTGTTCCCAACTCACATGTTAAGTCTAGAGTCTGTTTTAGGGTTTTGTCACGGAATAGCCAAAGGGGGAGATTGTAAGGTTGAATTTATTCAACCATCTAATTGGCTTTATTCCGTGCCAAATTTGCTTGTAATTCAGCATTTAGTAACCCTGTATTTAGGTGGGTTTGATGTAAGGGTAGTGAGTGAGATAGAGTGAAGTTTGCTCAAGTTTGTGCAAGAAAACAGGGACTCGCGGCTGGGACTCGCGGGTTACTCGCGGCTGCAAGCCGCCAGAAGATGCACACATGCCAAGCATGCTGGAAGATGAACAGTCATGCTAGCTGGAGCACTACAGGACAAAACAGAACAACTGGCCATACGGTTATCTCGTGACTGGATCTCGCGACTTGGTCAAGCCGCGAGGTCAAGCCGTGAGCCACCCCTGTTTTGTAAAAACCTGACGTTTCACATTCCTCTCCACTCCAGTATAAATACCCCTTTTACCCACATTTGAAAGAGAGCTTCCAGAGAGAATTTTGAGAGAGAAACCCTAAAGAAAAACCAGATTGTTTCACCCACAATCTCTACCTTAGAGTCTCTACAAATTCCTCAACTCTCTTCCTCTCCATTGTTATATCCTTGAGAGGCATTATACCAAACCAGGTTCTCACCATCATCATCATTGTGAGACTGCTGTTTGGATTTCTGGGAAGCAGTTAGGAAGGAACCAATCTTCATTGGTTGATGCTACGGTCTAGTAGCGAAATCCGGGAAGCTAGAAAAGAAAAAGGTTCGGCGCAACCTCGTTGGAGCAAGAAGTTTGGAGGGCTTAGGTGCACTGGGTAGATTAGGCTTGGAGGGTCTATTGCTGTCCTTGTATCCCAACTATATTTTCTAGTGGATTGATTACCGCTTGGAGGGCAGCGGAGAGGTTTTACGCCGAGGGCTTCGGTTTCCTCTTCGATAACACATCGCGTGTTGTCTTTGTGTTTGCATCTTCCTTCCTCTCTATCTTTGCATTTTATTTATCTGCTGTGGATTTTAATCTGTTATGGCTTAGATAGTATTTAATCAATTTCGTATGATAGCATATGTTAAGTTTCCGCACACTAGTTATTTGACATATTGCTTGAATTGATTAAGTTGTAATTTGGGGATCTAAACGTTCAAAGGTGTTTTGTACACGTTTTTGAACTTTCAGAATTGTTGTCTCACTAGACTAGACTGGACTACTATTTCAACAATTGATGATATGTGATCGACCCAAATTAATTTTGTTGAGGATCTATAGCCGATCCCAAAAAATTTGTGAACTAAGATTTGTTGACGTTGTTGGGATATTTCCATTGTAATAAGAAGAAATCCAATTATTCTTACTGATTAAAAAAATACAAATAGTACTGCTTAGTGCTTACAACTTGGCCCAATAGGCTTTTGAATGTAATAGGGTTGGACCTATTTGGCTATTTCCATACCTAGGTTTGGTTCACTTTTGGATGGCAAAGATGGATAAAGGCCCATTCATTCTTTTTTTTTTTTTTTTTTTGGAGAAAAGGCCCATTCATTCTGATAGAGAGCATTGCTTGAGATGTAACTCAGTTAATATAATCAAAGTAAGGGGGAGATTAATATTTTTTTTCCCCTCAACCACAGATCTTTTAGATCTCACGAGAGGATAGATTATAGTTTCTACAAGGTTCAAACATGTTCCTCCTCTATTGCACAGAAACATCCATCAACTACAACCTCTAGGATACGTTTCTTTTAACTCAACCTAGATAACCCTGTCTTTCATGGGATGTGCATAAAATATGTAGGTTTTCTTATTTTATATTTTTAGGTGCATAAAAAATGTACTCAAAATTAAAGTGTGCAAATAAAATATTTGTCATACTAATAATATTGCCTAACTACGTGTCAGCTTACAGGATGCATTGGATGCTATGTTGGTTGACTTGGGGGAAACATGATTGCACCAAAACACAAACCTATTAATTAACCAAAAAAAGAATTTGATCTTAGCGACGCAGGGGTATTTGGTTCATATCTTTGACGAGTTTTAAATAATACAATCGTTCTCCAATTATGCACAAATATAAACTTTAAATTATGTCAATAACATTTTGCTTCAACCAAGTGTTGTTCAATTTCTTCTCAAAAAAAAAAAAATGTAGTTCAATTATGTGAAGAAAAAGAAAAATAAAAATAAAAATTATGTGAAGAAAAATGCACTCTAACCCACGATCGACATTACATCACATTACTTAAATGATTTTATAATGTAATTTGGCAGTCTCTTTTAAATCACAGCCTAACGTGTGAGCTTGCACCCTCCTAATGCTTCCCACGTCTCTTCCATGAGGTTGCACCCTCTTTCCAAAAAACTTCTTCATAGACAGTTTTAAGTCAAGAAATCAGACATATTGAGCAAAAGATTTACAGAATTTTTAGAGTTCTTTGTTCTTCAATAATACCTTTGTTTAACACTTTATTTTGCTTGAAGTTTCAGATTGAAGAGCTTCAATTAGATGAGCTTTAGAGCTAGCAAGGTGGGGATATCTGTTTGTTTATAGTTTATGCCTAGAAAAGGATGAATAGATACGGAAGCTTCAATCGTGGTATCAAAATCGAAATAATCTACCAAAAAAGCGTGGATCATATAGCAATATGAAGAAGAGAGATTCAACATGCCTCGCAATAATAGTAATTTTGTTAGTATTTCAGCTTTACTTCTTTCTATCAACGGTATGTGTCGCAAAATTCTTTTGCAATCTCTTCATTTGTTGTGTGTAGGCACTTGCATTTGCTTTCTTAATAATCTCTGATGTCACGTAGATTCTTTGTGATCAAATTCAGTCACAATAAAGGGAAGAAGAGTCTTATTGTTAAGTGATTGTATTTTAAGTAAGTCATGTGCATTGCATACGATAAAAACAACTAGTATGAAACGGAATTTAAAAGATTGAGTCATGTGAGGACCCGTGACCTTGGCTTGCCAATCTTTATTCCAGTTGGGCCAAACTTACATGAATGAGATATTTACATAATTATTCATTTTCCATTATATAGATTTTTTTTTTTTTTTTTTTTTTTTTTTTTTGAGAAAAAGGAAAGTGGGTGATAAGAAGAACCTAGCAATACTTGTCTGTAGCCCCTAATATTTCTAATTCTTAAAGTAACAATTTACTAAATGATTATCGTTGGTTTTTTTTTTTTTTTTTGGATGAATTAGTTAGGATTGTATTAAGCTAACAAATGGTACAAAGAAAAACAAGGCAGACAAGAAGCCTAAATCGAACAGACATCACTTAGCCCTCAGCAGAAGTAGGCACATAGCCATTAGCCAATAGCTAGAGCTACTAAAACCAGCAAAGCACACAGCCAAGAACTAAAACTCATCCTAGACACGTGATCAGACACAGTCAAGGAATTACCCCGACGCCAGAGTTTAAGCCCCAATGCAATTGACTTGATATATCCTCTGCTAAAACAGAGGAAATAACATCTGGTAATTCCTCTAGCCATGGCAAGCAATCTAAGACAAGACTGGAAATCATGCAGCAATTTAAGACTTTAGCTGGATCTTGAAGAGAACCACCATGAGTCAAAGAATTTCTTTGAAACCAAATTATTCCACTAAGTTGGCACCGCTATGCCAACCACTGTTAAATTAGTATTTTTATACTTTTCTTCTACATTTTTCCAAAGTCATTGCTACATTTTGTTCTCATGTAAAGAATATTTTCATTAAGTAATTCCTAGAACATGTTAGAATCCCTTTGCGAAAACACCCCCACCAAAAAAAAAAAAAAAAAACAAAAAGCATTTTGGATTCATCTATTGAATATAGCTAGTGAGCCATTATTTTTTTTATTTTTTATTTTTTTATTTTTTTTTTGAGAATTAAACATCAAATACTTTAAATCGTTAGGAAGTAAATCAACCGTGTATTTTAGGCATATTACTAAAAAAACGTAATTGTTAAAGCATGATTCCCCAGTTAGTAGGAACAAATTATTTATGCTAACCAAATTACAAAATAAAAAAAAGAAAGGAACAAATTATTTTATGAAGCCATGCTGCCTTATACTAAATAACAATTTATACTTTTGTTATTCTTTCAAGCAAAGAATCCAATGAACTGGTTCTTATGTACAATCATCAAAATTACTTTTTTCACTTGGCCCAAGGTTTATGTAATTAATTTTCCTATAATGGGAAGCACTCAGCACTGATGAAAAATCTTATATGTTTGGTTCAATACTCACTAGTACCCTTATGAGAATAAGATAATACTATATTTTATTGATTCTCCTACTTGCAGGCTTGAACTAGAAATTTATTGTGGTAACGGCTACATAGAGATGACACTCTAATCGTTGTCTGCTATTTTTTTTATTCATTAACAAAAAATGTCTTATATAATAAATTTGGTTGACAAGGTGAAGTAATATTGTAGTTCGAAGCTTATTTTTGTGGTTTCTCTGTCAAATTCTTCATGGTTGCAGTCTAACTTGCAGATAAGAAACACTTGGTACTTGGTATCCAAATCAAGCAGCAAGCCAGAATAAAAAACAATCAGTTGTGACCGTTCTCACAAATACTGACATTTGCACTATCAATAGCCCAACAGTACTGGACCCTACTAGCTCAACATTCTTTCTAGTGGACCCCACAACCTTGACCCAACAAAAGCACATGGTGGCAAAAGTTCGGCCCCATCCGTGCAAATAGTAGACACACACAAATTCCCGAATCAAAGAGATAGCCCCCATCTCAAGCCCATTAGGCCCAAAATGTGAAGTCCAACACAAGGACTTCAATGTTGGTTTCATCCCCCTCTACATCACCGTAAATAGGAATATAAATATATAATACAAAAATAATATCTTACGTGGATTTAATAGGGTTCAAAACAACATAATTTTGAATGAACAATTTCATTGTAAATGATAATAAAATAACTTAAATCCAAAAATTACCTCAAAATATATTTATTTACGAAAATATATTAATTTATACGTAGATTAATGGAAATAAACTTAACAACTCATTAATAGTGGACTTATTTAAAAAAAAAAAACTCATTAATAGTGGAGATATGGTGGTACCAACTTATTATTCATAATTTTTTTTTTTTTTTTTTTTTGAGAAGGATTCAAAAAATGTATTGATATAGTTTTGTTGTCCCATTAATAATAGTGTTGCCTAGACAAATGGTCTTGCGGGTCAATTAATCCATGGCATGTTACACAATTGATTTATTTTCCAAATTGGTAGCTCCCATCCTACTTTTATTTTTCAGTACGATGTTGAAAATGGATTGGCCAACGAGAAAAAGGCTTTTTCACATTAATTTATGAGTGCTTTTACGACATTTATGATATATATGAGAGGGAAAAAAAAAATACCTATATAGCTAGTAGAATCATTTAAAATCATAATTTATTAGTTTCTATATGCTTGTTGCTAGATATAAACAAATATGAGAAACCATCTTTGTATGAATATTCTTCTCTTATAATTATTTGCTAACAAGAATTCAAAAAGGTCCTTTGATTCTCATGCAATAATTTTCTAACAAGAATTTGGAAATTGGTGCTGGAGTTTATATCAAATTAAAGGCCTCAGAAATCAAATTTCCGTTTCCTACACTTCAACATGACAAATTCCAGCCCATCCATGGATAAGGACAAGGAGAGAGGAAGAAGATTGACAAGGGAGGAACTTACGAAGAAAATACAACATCCTCAAAACTTTTGTCTTTACTAGTTTACTTAAACCTAGTCAATATATTGCCTGCCAAGATTATTAAGGCACTTAAAATTGTAGATATAGATATAGCATTTGACTCATTTTGTCTATGATTGATGACCAAAAATTTTGGTATTATTTTTGTGTAGTATTGTTGGTTACTTTACTCTATTGTCCCATTAGCAAGTTTTGGTCCAAGGGAGAAAGGAAGAGGGGATTAATCCTCATGTTATTTCTAATATTATCTTCTTACACTCACTATTTATTCTTTTAAAATGAAATCAATGATGGTATTAATTAGCCAAAGATTCATAAGAACAAAACTTCGTATTCTATTAAAAAAACGTTTGGGCTAAAATATTGTTTTTGTCCCAAGCTTTAAAAAGTTCATTTGTCACTCCTCCTAAACTATTAAAAAGATTTTACTTGTCAATTTTCAATTTAAAAAGTGTATTTTTAATTCCCAAACTATATATTTTACAAAGTTTTTTTTTTTTTTTTTAATCCCTAAACTACTGAAAACTTTTTTTAATTTTGGTTCGAAAACAATATTTTAGCCATTTCTTATTTATTCATTGTCTGTCGTTGCTGAAGTGAGGTTTTTGTAAATTGTTACCTTATATTTGAGGTTTCTCAAACTTTATTTTTTTGCAGTAGAAAATCCAACTTCAATAGGTCTTGGTAGAATGAAATTTATGAATTTTGGTGCATTACTGTAGGGAAAAAATCATTTCCAAAATCAACATGTCGCATTCAAAAATAATCCCGGTGGGAAAATATAACGTAGTGGCTGTGGCCCCTTCCGAAATATTTGTCTTATTTACTGTAGGAGTACTGCACTGGTGGGCCGGTGGCTGGTGCTGGGTAACCGAGTAAGAGTCACTATGAATTATATATTTTATGTTTATTCACAATATTATTAGTAAGAAGGAAATCATGTGGGTGGGAGTCAATGGAATAATGAGATTAAAATTGAAAAGGAACCTTCTTCCTAGGTACCTATTTTACCTTCTTTCTTTTTTTCTTTTTTTTTTTTTTTTTTTTTTTTTTTTTTTTTTTTTTTTTTTTTGTTTTAATCTTATCATCTCTACTCTTATTTGGATTTTTTTAAAAAGACATTATAGGTAATTCATTAATTTATACAATTTAGGTATAATAAGAATAAGTAATAATTTTTTATTTTAAAGTTTGTTTCAATTTTTAAAGATTTTTTAAGAAAAGGAAGAATCTCCTAAAGACAAAAGGAGCTTGTCAAGAGGACTTGCAGAAAAGCTAGTTATTAAGGCCTTTAAAGTCTATACATTTGTGTATTCAATTGGTGGCATAGGGAGAGGAAATTAATTTGCATACTTGTGTGGTTGCCTCCAATTGGTATTTAGCATCACTTACCAAAATTTCATTGGTCTTTTGAATAATGTAATTTGTAATTTCGCTTGCATTTTCGCCTTTCATTGATCTTTGAATAATGTAAATAATACAATCATTCTATTAAAAAAAAAATGTTGTTCAATTATATGAAGAAAAATGCACTCTAACCCATGATCGACATTACATCACATTAATCATTTTCAACTTAGCAAATCCAGCTTGAATAGGTCTTGGTAGAATGTGATTTATGAATTTTGGTGCGTTCTTGTGGGGAAAAAAATCATTTCCAAAATCAACAAGATGCATTTGAAAATAATCGCGGTGGCAAAATATCACGTAGTGGCCCATCACTACAAAAAAATGGGTCTGTAGCCGCGTTTAAAAAACGCGGCTATTGGGTAGAGCCGCGTTTCCTATAGCTGCGTTTACAAACGCGGCTTAAGCAGCGCAGCAATAAGCCTATAGCTGCGTTTTTGTAACCGCGGCTATAGGCTGAGACCTATAGCCGCGTTTTTAGAAAACGCGGCTACAGACCAGCTTTAAGCCGCGTCTGAAAATACGGCTATAGGTTTTTTGAAAAAAAAAATTCTGGGTTTTTTTTTCCTAGAAAATTCAAAATCAAACACAAATCCAAAAAATTCAAAATCAAATACAAATCCAAAAAATTCAAAACCAAATACAACATACTCACAATACAAACACACCCAAAAAATTCTAAATCAAACACAACATACTCACAATACAAACACATGCACCCAGAAAATTAAAAATCAAACACAAACCCAGAAAATTAAAAATCAAACACAACATACTCACAATACAAACACAACCAGAAAATTCAAAATCAAACACAATGTGCTCCAAAATATAACACAAACCCATAAATCTCCTCTCATTCAACAAAACCAACCAAATATAACCCTAATTCCATTCAGGAAAACAAAAGCACAAGCTCAGAAACACAAAAGAACACAAACCTGTGAAGAAGGAAGAAAGAAAAAGGAAAAAAAAAAAAAAAAAAAAAAAAAAAAAAAAAAAAAGAAGAAAGAAAGAAAGAACGACCAAGCACCTAAAGAATGAAGAAAGAAAGGGAAAAGAAAGAAAAGAGGGTATGTGGGGGTAGGTGGGAAAGTGGAGGTGTAGGTGGGAAGCTTCAGGATTTTTTTTTTTTTTAAATGCTACCTATAGCCGCGTTTTTAAATCGCAAAAACACAGCTAGAGGTTACCTATAGCCGCGTTTTTAAAAACGCGGCTATAGGTGGGCCTTTAAAAAATTCATACCGGGACCCATAGCCGCGTTTTTAAAAAACAAAAACACAGCTACAGGTTACCTATAGCCGCGCTTTTCAAAAAATGCAGCTATAGATCAACTTTCAAATAATATATGCAGCTAGACCTATAGCAAAACGTGGCTGTAGGTAACCTTTTGCCGCTTTTTAAAACACGAAAACGCGGCTATAAGTCCACCTGAAAAAATTATTCGGTTGGACCTGTAGCTGCGTTTTATGTTAGCTATAGTGGCGTTTTTTTCAAAACGCGACTATAGGTCACCCTCAAATTCAAAATTATTCGACTGGACCTATAGCCACTTTTGAAAAACACAGCTATAGTTAAGTTATAGCTGCGTCTTTAGAAGACGCGGCTATAGATACCCTATAGCCACGTTTTTTGTAGTGCATCCGAAATAATTGAGTCTTATTTAGGCGGAATTTTCTAAAACTAAAAATCTAAAATATTGCTTAATTATAAGCTTTTGTAATGCGTGTTTATATATTACGTAGAATATGTAACCACAAATTTTCATTAAAAAAAAATTTCATAAAAAATTCATCAAACAATTATAAATGATTTACAAATAAATATTTGCATTGATGAATGATTAGTGGTACAACTCTCAATGTTTATATTCAGGGACGGAACTACATACAAACAGAGGGGGGCTATGACCCCCCCCCCCCCCAAAAATTTTTTTAAAATATTAAATAGTAGGTATATATTTAAGATTTTAGAAAATAAGCCCAAGAAAAATTATATTTGCCCCCCTCGACTTTGAATCCTAGTTCCGTCCCTGTTTATATTCTGTTACAAAAGAATAATTTTTTGATTCAATCTCTTTGAAAGATTCCTTGATTCAAGAATTACATCAATATGGTCTTGATTCAAACACAAGATATCCTCCACTTTGAGTGGAAAGTGAATTGAAAAATCTTTGAAATGAAATTACAGTGAATGTTTGGTTGGGCATTTGTTAAAAACTCTTCGTTCGTTGCATTCTTCTTGTTTTTTGTGAGTTCTTCGAGTGTTTTTTTAATATTTTCAGCTTTTGAAAATTTGTAGTGGAAGTTTTTTGGGACTTTAGAGAATTCAATCCATAGAGTTTTACTGATTTGAAATCTTTTGAAGTTTCTAGAGGCCTTTGAGCTTTGATTCTAGTAGAATGTTGAGATTTAGAATAATGATATGAATGATTGTTTATATTCAAAGGTTTGAATGTTATGAAGTTTTGAAGGTTAAAGTTCTTGAAGTTGGAGTTTTATTTTAGTAGAGTTTCAAAACTTCCAAATCCTTCTATGAAATTGAGGAGAGTCTCTATTTATAAGAGTCTTAAGAAGATTTAATGACAAACGATTAATTTTGATTCGCAACACATGCCATAATTTGAATGGAAGGACTTTTAAGTCTTGCCTTTCAAAGGACACATGACATCATCTGAGTTGCCGAAGTTGCTTAATTTTAAGTAACACATAGTAATATTTAATTAGACTACTTATGTCACTCAAATTTGTTAGGTTCTAAAGTTTAGGACTTTATGTATTTAGAACTCTAATTTGTAATTGTTGGCAAACCATGATCAAAAAAATGTGTTTAGAAGTGTTTAAAGCTAGCTCAAAGTTGTATGTCAATGTAAAATTGGAATCGAGTGTAAAGCAGAAAGCACTGTGGCTTTCGGCCTGGCTCAATCGATCGAAGCTTAGGCTCGACCGATCAAAGCTCGGGTAGATTGCTTTTCTGCAGAATTTTCCAACTTAGCCCTAGTTGTTTTAAAACGTTTTTAGGGTTTCTTATTTGTCCTAAGTATAAAAGGCAAACCCTAGCCACGTTTTAGTGTTGCTCATATTGCAGTTTGTATAAATCTCTTGTGAGATCTAGAGGAGCTTTCCTTTACACAAACTTAGGGTTTTCAAGGAGGAGATATTCTCTACACCTTGATGATCAAAACAGTTACTGCCATTAAAGCTTAAAGAATACACAAGCAGGGGTGCTTGTAGCTGGTGGGAATCCAAGAAAGAAGGAGTCCGTGGATTCGGAGCTTGCACGTTGTCGTATCAGTAAGTTCTACTGGTTGGTAGCATTAGGAAGTCAAGCGGGGGTGCTTGTAAGTCCTTTTGTATGAACTTCGATTCTTTCAAGATAGTGGATTCAAGTTTACCTTGAGGATAGCTAGGTCAAATCCTCCTCAGGTTTTTACTGGTTTGGTTTCCTAGGTGATCATATCATGTGTTATTTATTTTCCGCTGCTTTGCATGATTTGATCTTTATTATTGTGATAACCTAGACTTGTTTAATTGGACTAAGTAACAACTTGGCTAATTACCTAGGTTTAATCAATTGTTTAAGGAGTCTAAAAACTGTCAAGTGGTATCAGAGCGGGTAGCTCTTTTGTTGTTGATCTTTTGATCACTGAGCTGATCCTTGACCCCTTGGTATGGATTTTTGGAAATTTCTCCTGCTTATTCATCAACTTGCTTACTTTGTATGTTTGTCTCTTGTTGAGTTTGTTAAATCTTTCCTTGAACATCTTGGTCTTATCATATGTGGTAATAATTATTTGTGTTATACTGCCTTAACCGCCTTAAAGGCACGTGATTCTTGTCTTTGGTATTTGGATAGTGGTTGTTCCAGGCATATGACAGGAAACAAAGGATTATTCAAGACTCTTTTTGAAGGAAAGATTGGTACAGTCACTTTTGGAGATGGAAGCAAATCTGTCATCAGAGGCATTGGAACTGTGGACATCCTAGGGTTACCGGTCTTTGAAGATGTTTGGTATGTTGATGGACTAAAGGCAAATTTACTCAGCATCAGTCAGATTTGTGACAATGGACTAAATGTTCTCTTCACTAAGCATGAATGTGAAATACTTGATGGTGGAGGTGACTGTATGTGTGTTGGTGTACGAACAGTGGACAACTGTTATGGATTGACACCAAGCATAAGCAACAAGTGTTTTAGTGCAAAGATTGATCAAGTTGATTTATGGCATCAACGGCTGGAGCATGCAAGTCATAAGCAATTAGAAAAGATTTCAAAATGTGATGCTGTTGTTGGTTTACCTAAGTTTGAGAAGATAGATAAGTGCATGTGGACCATGTCAGATAGGTAAACAAATAAAATCTAAACATCCGTCTGTGGCTAGTGTTCAAACTTCAAGACCTCTGGAGTTACTGCACATTGATCTTATGGGTCCTGCTAGAGTTCAGAGTTTGGGAGGAAAGAAATACATTCTAGTGGTTGTGGATGACTTTACCAGATATACTTGGGTTGTGCTCTTGAAAGATAAAGCTGAGGCTCCTAAGAAGATGATACATTTGTGTAAGAAATTGCAGGTTGAAAAAGATACAATGGTAGCCAAAATCAGAAGTGACCATGGAAGAGAATTTGAGAATACCAAGCTAGCTACTTTCTGCAATGAACAGGGCACACACCAAGAATTTTCATCACCCAAGACACCGCAACAAAATGGAATAGTTGAACGAAAAAATAGGGTCGTTCAAGAGATGGCACGTGTGATGTTGCACAATAAAAAATTGCCAACATCTTTCTGGGGAGAAGTAGTTAACACTGCTTGCCATACACTAAACCGAGTGTATTTCAGACCTGACTCCAAGAAGACTCCCTATGAACTCTGGAGAGGAAAGAAGTCAGTTGTCAAGTATTTCAGGATTTTTGGTAGTGATTGTTACATTCTACGTGATAGAGAGCACCTAGAGAAATTTGATGCTAAAAGTGACAAAGAATATTTTCTAAGGTACTCCTCTACTAGTAGGGCATATAGGGTGTACAATCTGAGAACCAAAACTGTCATGGAATCTTCAAATGTTGTGATCAATGATGAAGTATGTCCAGAAGCACATCCAAAAAGTACTACTCAGGTTCAAGATAAGCCAATAGAAGTTAATGACTCTCTCCCTGATGATTATGTTGTGAAACATAGTGATGAGGAGCTAATGGTGTTAAATAATGCAATATCTGTGCTATCAAGTCCTGAACCATCCACTCCAGTTCATGAGACTCAACAGGTTCAACATGAGTTTAGTCCTTCATCAGAACAGAGAGGTACATCCAGATCTCTAGTTAAAGGTCCTTCCTCTAGAGTAAGACTGAATCATCCCTCCTCAAATATATTGGGAAGTCTGAATGACAATATGAGATTAAGGTCAAAAGCCTTAAGTGTAATTACACACTCATGCTATCTGTCCCAATTTGAACCGAAGAAGGTAGATGAAGCACTTCAAGATGCTAATTGGGTGAACTCTATGCATGAAGAACTTCATCAATTCGTTTGGAATGATGTGTGGGAATTAGTTCCTAGACCAAAGGGTGTGAATGTAATTGGAACTAAGTGGATCTTCAAGAACAAGTCAGATGAACATGGCATTGTCATCAGAAATAAATCAAAACTTGTTGCTCAAGGTTACACACAGGTGGAAGGGATTGACTTTGATGAGACCTTTGCTCCAGTAGCAAGATTGGAATCCATTAGGATATTGCTGGCTATAGCTAGTCATCTAAACTTCAAGTTATATCAAATGGATGTCAAAAATGCTTTCTTGAATGGAATGCTGCAAGAAGAAGTTTATGTTGAACAACCTAAAGGATTTGTTGACCTTCACAGACCAGATGATGTGTACAAATTGAAGAAAGCACTGTATGGTTTGAAACAAGCTCCACGGGCTTGGTATGATAGATTGACTGCATATCTTACTGAGCACGACTTCAAAAGGGGATTTGCAGACACTACTCTCTTCATAAGAAAGGATAAGAATAGTTTTGTTGTAACTCAAATTTATGTAGATGACATTGTTTTTGGTGCTACTAATGACTCTCTTGCTCATTCTTTTGCAAATGAAATGAAGGCAATGTTTGAAATGAGTATGGTTGGTGAACTAACATATTTCTTGGGATTACAGATGAAGCAAACAGATTCAGGGATCTACATCAACCAAGCCAAATACGCAAAGAATCTAGTCAAGAGATTTGGAGTGGACCATGTTACCCATGCTAGAACACCAATGGCCGCAAATGCAAAACTAACAAATGATCCATCAGGTGAGTCTGTTGATGTTATACTATACAGAAGTATGATTGGATGTTTGTTATATTTGACTGCTAGTTGGCCTGATATTGCTTTTAGTGTTGGTGTTTGTTCTAGATTTCAGTCTAATCCTAAGGTTTCACACTTAAATGCTGTCAAAAGAATAATTAAATATGTTGCTGGAACTTGTGACTATGGATTATTTTATAGCAAAGAGTCTAATCTGTCTCTTGCTGGTTTTTCTGATTCTGATTAGGCTGGTAATGCTGATGATAGAAAAAGCACCACTGGTGGATGTTTTTATGTTAGTGCTAACCTTGTTACCTGGATGAGCAAAAAGCAAAATTCTATGTCCTTGTCTACTGCTGAGACAGAATATATTGCTGCTGGAAGTTGTTGCTCACAACTTCTTTGGATGAAAAGGTTTTAATAGATTATGGAATATCACAAGATACCATGGTGGTTTACTGTGATAACTCTAGTGCTATTGACATATCTAAGAACCCTGTTCAGCATTCTAAGACTAAGCACATAGAGATTAGGTATCACTTCATTAGGGATCTTGTTGAAAGAAAAATTGTGTGTCTTGAGTATATTCCTACTGAGTGTCAGAATGTCGACATTTTTACCAAACCTCTTGATAGAAGTAAGTTTGAGACTCTTCGTCAAGTGATTGGTGTGATTCTATGTCCTTGATTTGTTTTTGGTCTCTTGGTCCTTGTGTTTCATTGCTCTACCCTTTGTGACCATTGTTCTTTAGTTGTGTTTTTTTTTGTCTCTAGGATTTGCATAGCATAACATTCATGCATTTCATTCTAGGTGTTTTTATTTTTATTAAAATAAATAAAAAATTAAAAAAAGGGAAAATGAAGCACATTTTGTTTTGCACTATTCTTCTTGGTTTTTTAGAACAAGGTTGGTCAATTTATTTTCACATAACATGTCTTTTGTATCTTGTTTAGCTTTAATAAGCTTATTTATTGCACTTTACTAGTTGAAGATTTGTAGTGCATGTTATGTGGGAAAGATGTGTATGGTTTTTGATTACTATGTCTTAATCTTGAAGTCACATGTTTTTAAATGTTGGACTTGAACTTTTAGAGAAGGCATAAATAACCATCTCACCACTGTTCACTAGCCAATTATGAACACCTTAGTGCATATCATAAGATTTTGTGCTCGAGAAAGTGTAGCACATGCACAAAAAGAACATAAGGTGAAGCCTCGGTAAAAGTGCTTAATTCTTAAAATCTAATTGGTGTGTACTATTAGGTTTGATGCCAAACTCACATAAACTTAAAATTGGAATGTATATTATGAGGCATAAATACAAGAAACTTACATGATTGCAAGCTTATGATCTAGGAGATGTGGGAGTTATATGATGTAACTCTTTAGGTGATAGTCTCTTTTAAATTCTTTGTGATGAATTTTGTAGACTTTGTGATTGATTTCTATTCACATATCACCTCACATGTATCTCAAGTCTTTGCTAGTTGCACACACTACACGAGTTACTCTTTGCTAAACATTGTACATGTTATTGTGTGTGTTTATGGTCTGACCAACCAAGTTTTTGCAATCACTTTGAATTATGTGCAAACTAAATTTGTTGCTTGAAAATTTGTGGAGAATGCAAAATTTTGTTTTTGGGAATATTGGGCTTAAAATTCTTGTTTGGAAAATCATATCATCTCATACTCATGCATTTTTGGTCTTAAATTTTAATGTTTTGAGTCAAATCAACTTGTTTTTCAAAAAGTGTGTTTTTCCTGAAAAATATGGTGAGCCTTTGCCTGTTTCGATCGGTCCATTTTGTTTTTCGACCGATCGAAATTTTTAAAATTTTAAAATTTTTAAGAGAGGGAGCCTCTGTCTGTTTCGACCGGTCGAGACTGATTTTTGACCGATCGAAACTCGTGTATCAGGTTTTTAAAAAAGCAGATTTGGACTTTTTCAAAGTCACTATTCAAACTTTTTCTTGCTTTTCTCTCTCTCCGCCTTGGCTCAAGGCTCCACCATCAAATTTTTGTCGTTTTCCTTCAAGTTTTTTGCAAGGTTTTTCTCCTTAGAAGCCGGTGAGACCCTTTTGCCCTTCTTTTTCAAGTTTATTTCTTGTTTTCATGCATTTTTCATGCATTCTCATGGCTATTTTCGGCATCTTCAAAATTTTTGGGGTTTTTGATGATTCAAGCCTATTCTTGTGTAATTGATCAATGGGTTTTTGTGCCATGATGTTATATTAATGTTCCCTATAGTTTAATTTGATCGATTTTGTGGTTTTTGAAAAATTGGAAATTCTAGGGTTTTGAATTTGATTTGAATTGGGGATTTTATCAAATTGGCTTAAATTGATGAAATTGGCTTCTCCAATTGATGTAATTGGTCATTATTGTTGTTATTATATCATGTATAATGATCAATTCGTCAATTTTTTAAAATTGATCAAGTGGTTTCTATATTTTGGGGTTTTTGTGTTAAAAACCTTTATGTGCAAGCCAATTTTGTAATTTTAATCTTTTTGACTTAATTCACTGCATTAGAACATGCATCATGACATTTGAATTTGTTCATGCATCATATAGATTTTGATTCTATTTTTTGTTTTGTGCAAACTTGCAGTCTGCCCTTGGTTTTGGTTTTGTGGTTTTTGTTCTTTCGCTCTGTGTTTTGATCCTTATCTTAGCACTAGGCCTAGGAAAACTAGAGCTCATAGGACCACTTCCACTTCCTCTGAGTCTCCACCTAGAGTAGAGCTATTTAAGAATGATAAGTGTAGAGAAGCCTATGACACCTTGAACTGTAGGCGTAAGATCTGGTCTGAGTGAGCCGTTGTGTTAGATGCGCTTGATCCGGCCATTAGGGCCAATTTTGAGTCTAGGGGTTGGTTGTCTCTCGTAGAGATAGATCATCCACCTCCGACCGCCCTGATTAGAGAGTTCTACTCGAACCTTTCTTGCCACATCTATGATTCCAACACCCTAGTTAGGAGTTGGATACGAGGTGTAGAGTTCATCATTACCCCTCGGGTGGTGGCTAAGGCTCTTGGGGTGCCGGTTGTTCGGGATGCTGACTATCCCTATGATGAGACACCTTCTTTAGATATTGTCATGTCTTACATCACTAGGTCATCTATCCAGTGGGGTTCTGATCCTCAGATCACGTCCGCTGAGCTTACTGAGACTGCTTATCTCTTATTTAGGATTGCGTGTCATTCCTTGTGGCCTATCTCTCACTTCCACACCATCCCTTTAGAGCGATATGTGTTTTTGTACGCCTTTGCTTCTGGAGCATCCATCAGTTTTCCTCACTTGTTCCTTCGTTCTTTGAACGAGGTTCATAGGAGTTCTGCCGTAGGGCATGCGCTGATTCATCCTATTTTCATTCATAGGATTCTGCTCTATTTGGGTCTAGATGGTTTTCCGTCAGGTGAGCCTGTTCATGTGATAGCTCCTATAGGTGCCATCTTTCTTCGTCAGAGGGCTGCTCAGTTGAGTGTCCCTCCTTCTCGTCCTAGAGATGCATCATCTAGTAGTGTTCTCCCTCCTCCCTCTTCTACAGGTACAGCTGCTGCTAAGTCTTCAGGTGCTGCTGCTGATGCTGATGCTACTGTTCCTCCACCAACTGCTACGGATGATTCAGACATTCGTCGCACGTTGGATCATGTCTTGACCGTTCAGGCGGCTCAAGGACAGATTTTGGTGGACGTACTTGATGAGATCCGTGCCTTGCGTGCGGAGTTGGCACAATTTGGACCACCTCCCTTTTAATGATGGATATCTTATTTGCCCTTTGGCATTCCGTCACAAAAAGGGAGAGTACTTGTAGGTTTTTGTTTTCAGGGGGAGATTTTTTGTTTTTGGTTGGAGCTTATGGAGTTTTAGAGTGTATCTAGGTGCTTCACTGTGTACTTAACATTTTTAGCTCTTACCTTACTTTTGATGGGATATTCATGTTGGGGGGAGTTTTTTTTATTTTGTTGGTACTTTATTTGTTTCTTGTTTCTTGTTTCAAACTGCTTATTGATTTATATTTATGAGTTATTCATTGATATATGTCTTTATTTGTATGTTGTTTGAAATCAAGAAGTTATTTTGCTTACTTGTATTATTTCCACACATGCGGTTATGCATTTTGTTTAGTGTTTCAGAAAATATACAGGTTGATTCAATTGAGCTGCTGTCTACACTTGCAACTGATGGATAGTAGTTAGGATTGAATTTGGTTTATGAGCATTATTTTGTAAAGGGCTTTTCATTTTGTAAACTTTGAGCTTCTATGTTGTGTTTTGTCACGGATTGCCAAAGGGGGAGTTTGTTAGGTTCTAAAGTTTAGGACTTTATGTATTTCAAACTCTAATTTGTAATTGTTGGCAAACCATGATCAAAACAATGTGTTTAGAAGTGTTTAAAGCTAGCTCAAAGTTGTATGTCAATGTAAAGTTGGAATCGAGTGTAAAGCAGAAAGCACTGTGGCTTTCGGCCTAGCTCGATCGATCGAAGCTTAGGCTCGACCGATCGAAGCTCAGGCAGATTGCTTTTCTGCAGAATTTTCCAACTCAGCCCTAGTTGTTTTAAAATGTTTTTAGGGTTTCTTATTTGTCCTAAGTATAAAAGGCAAACCCTAACCACGTTTTAGTGTTGCTCATATTGCGGTTTGTGTAAATCTCTTGTGAGATCTAGAGGAGCTTTCCTTTACACAAACTTAGGGTTTTCAAGGAGGAGATATTCTCTACACCTTGATGATCAAAACAGTTGCTGCCATTAAAGCTTAAAGAATACACAAGCGGGGGTACTTGTAGCTGGTGGGAATCCAAGAAAGAAGGAGTTCGTGGATTCAGAGCTTGCACGTGGTCGTGTCAGTAAGTTCTACTGGTTGGTACCATTAGGAAGTCAAGCGGGGGTGCTTGTAAGTCCTTTTGTATGAATTTCGATTTTTTCAAGATAGTGGATTCAGGTTTACCTTGAGGATAGCTAGGTCAAATCCTCCCCAGGTTTTTACCGGTTTGGTTTCCTGGGTGATTATATCGTGTGTTATTTATTTTCCGCTGCTTTGCATGATTTGATCTTTATTATTGTGATAACCTAGACTTGTTTAATTGGACTAAGTAACAACTTGACTAATTACCTAGGTTTAATCAATTGTTTAAGGGGTCTAAAAACTGTCAAAATTAAATTATCAACTCATGTTAGACATATGATTAGCTCTTTGATATTTTTTTAGGCAAAAATGAGTAAATACCCTTTTTTTTTATGAAGAGATGTCTGTGCAACTTTATTCAAATGAAGATAAATTCAATACATCGTGAACCAAAGTCGACTCAATAATAATTGGATTTTTCTCTACCCAAGTTACATAAAAATCTAAATCCCTAGCATATTGAGCTAACAAATGGGTTGGTTTACTTTCTACTCTTCTAAAATGGGACACTTGCACAGTGCGAAAATATTTTATTCTAAGACACATGCCAGAAACGATATTACTGATGACAACCGGTGGACAGCATAGTTCTTGCACAACATTAGAAACCACTAATAAATTGCATTCAAAATAAGCATCACATATACCCACATCCCAAATCACAACACCCACCCTAGTAGCTTGTTGCTGCTCAAAAATAGTTGCACGCATCAGGGTTAATTTTGTACCAAGGAGGTTTCGGGCAAATCCCCTGACCACTATCCTTCACCACAAGCTGAGGTAGTTAAAAATTGGCCACTTGGAACTCATCAAGCAAAGCTCTCATGTAACACCCCATAATTTTGATACCAATTAAATTATTATACATAAATTTTAAAGGAGGCCTATAATTAAATGGATTAAATTAATTTGGGCCTAAGGTATTAAAAATAAGATAAATACTATGGGATATGAAGCCCAAGTGAGGTGGCATAAGTAAATATATGGGACTTGAAAACCCTAGCCTTCTTCCTCTTTAGTCACACGTGTATTTTACTGATGGAGGCTTCCTTTTTGCTTCAACCAACTATTGAATTTTTCCTTTCTTCATTGTGGCATTGAGTTGGAGTCTTTAGGTATGATTTTTCTCATGCTCAAGATTTAAGAAGTTTGAATAGTCAATAGCTAGCAATTGATATGAACCTAGACTATCATTATACTAATAGAAAAGGGCTCCTATAATTGTATTATATTAGATAAAGATTTGGTCAATATGTCAGGAAGGAACACAGACTTTGAAATTGAGCCAAATAGAGTAATAGGTTTGGACTTGGTCACCATGTTAAAGTGAAAAGAATGCTTATGGTTATTGCATTCACACTAAGTCTCAATTGTTGACCAGTTATTATGCATTCACACTAGTTCAACCGTGTAATAGATTTTGGGTCTTTGGAGCGATGATTACAATATTATAATAGCAATTGTTTATATAGCCGCAGTGGAATAGTAGTTCTGAGTCCAACATTAAGACTGAAAAACTATGAATACATTTTGACCAATTGTCATGCTATTGCCATGCTACATCACGTATTGCCATGCTATTCCCTACGAAGTATGGTCCAAGCCTTGATTGATTATGTAGCTTTTACTTTTGTTTTATATATATATATATATATATATATATATAATTAAGGTCAGTAGATGTCCAGCTGCATCAAGAGAGCATTCTAGCACTAGATTGATGGATTAAAGCAATCTCACGTGGCCTTCAATGTTAAGTTGAATATATATATTTATATATATAATGTTAGAGTCAATGGACATCCAGTGCATCAAGAGGGAATGCTAAGCAACAAATTAAGGCAATACGTGGCTTCCAATAGTAAATTGGATAGTCACGTGAATAAATGGAGAATTTTAGATATATCATTATTGTCTAGGATAAACCGTTTAAGTGTGAAAATAGATTTTTAAGTGGAGAATTGTGTATTGATTAACCTATTTTTGGTGTTGCTAGGTTCTAATTCTACTGAATTGTTGTGATTCAAGGGAGGTTGATTTCTTTTATTTTTGCAACTAAGAGGTAAGTGGAGTTTACTAATTTTGGGAGTTTTCCCAAAACAGCGTTGATTATTATATTAAACTATTCTATATCAAAGATATATGTTGATACTCTATATATAAATTGATATTTTATAAATGTTTAATGTGCACATTTGACTATTCGTTTTATGAAAAACTTGTGAGACAACCTAAATTTATTTAAACTTGTATGTGTGAATATGTCCTTATATTTTTGAGAATTATGAATAGATTATTTTGTGAGCATATTGAATATGTTTTGAAAACCTATGGCAAGTCGTGATTAGAAACTCAGTATGGTATTTAGTCCTTAGCAAGAGATAATCATACTGCAGCTAGTCCTTAGCAAGGGACGGTCCCAGAAAAGGGGACAGTGCACATTTGATAGTTCCTTAGCAAGGAAGTATACTATTGAGGATCCAAAAAGGAAGCTCCTTAGCAAGGAAATGCACCTTTAGGTTCCAAAGGAGTCGTCCTTACGAAAAAGAGATGGAAAGAGGTTCTAGTCCTAAAAGAGGACAGCACAACCCTGTCAACGGGGCGTAAACGTTGACCACAAGAAAAGCCTAGGAAATTGTTTATATGACGGTATATATATTATGATGGCTCACAATATAAGGATATTATTTTCTTTTACATGAAATAGTTGATGACAAAATATTGATGAGTTACAAGTTGTGAATTTGTTGAAAGAATTACTTATTTGAAAGGTTGGTTCTCACACCCCAATGTTAGTGAATTCCACTTATTGAGTTATCTCACCCCCCTTTATTTCCCATTACAGATACATTAGATGGATTATTGGAGTAGAGATTCTTGGGAGACAAAAGTTTCGAACTATTTTGTGGAACTGAGGATTTTATTATTATTTTATGGCATTAAACATTGTATTGGAGAACTATTTTGAGGACGTTTTGTATTTGGTGAATTAGAGCTCTGACTTTTGTGATCAGATTCAAGGTTACTAGTTTCTTTTATTTAATATTTTTTATGGATTATTCAGATTAAATAGGCTTTTATTGCTTATGATTTTGGGGCGTTACATCTCGCCTTATGGATAATCATACTAGCATTTTGGCTGGACTCTTAATTTTAAAATTATGTAGTAAAATGCTCATGTTTTGAAACTATATAGCAAAATGCCTTTGTTTTGATTGAAACTCAATTTTAGCAAAATTGAGCTATCCAAAAAAAAAAAAAATAGCAAAATTGAGTTTTGTGTAGAACTCGATATCATTAAAATCGAGCTATATGTGCTTTGTGGCAAGTGAAGGTTGCTAATGTGGTATTTCCAATTAAAAAATGCCACAGATAAATTGATTTTATCAAAATTGAATTCTACACAATTTAAAAAAAAAAAAAATATAACTCGATTTTTACATTATTGAGTTTAGGAAAAATTTATTAAAAAAAAAGTAGAACTCGATTTTCTTTATTAAATTCGAATTCTACTTTATATGTATAGCTAAAACTGCATCACTAGAATACTGACAAAGTGACCAGAAAATCACATCGGTGTCATAGCCAAAACTTTATAAAGAAAACATGTACTAATGTACATGTCATATCCAATAATGTGGAAATTGGTTACCAATTTATGTACTGATGACTCAATTTTCCGTCCCATGCACTTGACAAATTTCTGTCTACTCATAATCCCTCCAAAGTCCGAAGCCCACCGGTTACGATAAGGAAGAATCTCCTAAAGACATAAGTAGCTTGTCAAGAACACTTGCAGAAAAGCTAGTCAATACGATCTTTAAAATCTAGACATTATCTGCCAAGATTATGGCACTGAAATTTGTAGATAGAGATAGAATTTAACTCATTCTTTCTATTATTGTTTATTGATGACTAAAATTTGTATATATATATATATATATATATATATATTTTTTGTAAAGTTGTTCGCGTTATTTCCAATAGTATCTGTAGGGACACAGTTCTTTTGCGGCCCAATAACGATGTTGGGCTCGCACATGAAAGATCCCTCACAATATGATTTGTAGAGAGTGGGTTTGAAAAGCTTGCCTTTGGTCACGGGGCGATGTTCTGCTCTTGATTTTAGAGGAATTCCCGTAGAAAAAGGAGTTGGGTTTGAACATTTAAGCCTTACAGCGTCGCATCCTATGGGGTTGGGCTCCTCGGACTTGATCCAAGGATCATTAAGATCTTACCCCGGTTACCCAACGGTGGGTTTTTTCTGTGATGTGCATATGTTGTTAAGGTGTTTTCACCCATGGAGTCTTCCTTTCTGGAGGTAGGATGAGAGCCCCCTCCCAGATTCACTTACTTTTTCTTTTATACTAGCCTGCGTTCGCTGTCCTTCGTCCACATGTAGGGTCACCCTTTACAAGACTGATATTTGTCCCATCAGTCTAATCCCAGAATTGTTGGGGATGGTTGATAAAGCTGAAGAATACGGCTCTGTTAGGTGCAGAGTCTTATCTGGGAAGGGTAGTAAGGATAACTTTCCCAAGATATTTTAGATCTCCTTACAAATTTGTTCCTATACCTCTCTTCTTTTTTTTTCTTTTTTTTTTTTTTACCCCTCTCCTCAATGGAGCTTTGGGTCTGCCGAGGACTAAACTGTCCTCGGCTGCATCTCCGGGCCATTCTTTGCCTTATATTTTTGAGCTCGGGCTATAACCTTTTTTGGCTTGGGCTTTTGGACTCCCCATGAGCAAGTGGGCCTGGCCCATAAATTATTGGGCCCCACAATAGCCCCTCAAAACCCTGCTGTCCAACATCCTGGTTGGAGTGGGGGGTTTTGGTAATACCAAGCCTTTATTATGACTCACTTAATTCAGCCTTTGACTGACGCTGGCGACTCTTCACCTGCCCAGGAAGTGTACCGGTCTACAAGATGCTCCTCTTAATTTCTTCATGATGCGCCTATGCCGTTTGGTTATCCGAAGCGCGTCTTTAATATCTTCCCTTTACGAGACCTCCCAGATTTAACGGTTATCGATGGCGTGGGGGAACGAACCGGGTGTATTCTTGTTTGCAGATTTCCTTGGGGATCTGAACACATTAAGTACTCTCCCCTTCGTCCCCTATATAAAGAGGAGAAACAAGAGTTGTTTCTCCCACAGATGAATCCCTTTAATCCCCCCAAAATTTGAAACCCTTAGATTTCTTCCGGAGTTTACTTTTACTCTCCGGTTATACCTTAACCTGAAATACACTCACCAAAGTAATAAGCAATGAAAAAACCATTCCCTTCCCAGAAACACCATGTCTTAACGAAGCTCGAAATGGCTCGGTCAGGGCAAGGATGGCGGAGACTCAAGACTTGTCCCGCCTTCCTTTCAGCCAAAATCCGAAGCAGGGGCTCATCACGTCAAACTTTTGGCGTGACTGAGTCGAGAACTCCCATCATCATAACCAACCACTCTCTTACGAGCATACCTAATATGGCCCCAGTGTGTTAGGAGTCAGGAACGAGGCAGGGACTAAGTGCCTCTGCTTCTTCCTCTCTTTGTTCACTAGTGCCCCCCTCCACCTCCTTTTCTTAGTCTTCCCAGCACCAGATCCATCCTGGTGCTTTCACTTCTCCCTCTTTTGCTCCTTTCTCTTTCTTTTCATCTCTTCCCTCTTCTTCTCCTCCTTCTTTTACTCATGTCCTCCATCTTCCTCATTCATCTCCTCCATCTTCTTCATTCATCTCCTCCATCCTCTTCTTCCTTCTCCTTCATCTTCTTCTTCCTTCTCCTTCATCTTTTTCCAAAGAAGGTTCTTATCTTAATACGAGCAATACTGAGGCAGAGATTGGAGAGACTTTGAAGACGAGTTTAAAAGACACCTGACTGTTTACTTATCTGTACTGCGGATGTTATCGCTGCTTCAGCAGTTCACCTTTTGTATAGGCTTGTTTGAGCCCTTCTTTGTACGTTGTAATAATTTTTCATATTGATAAAAATTGTTATTATTTTATTTCGCATGTTCTGTCTCTATGTTTTTATAAATTTGCAAGCGCTGCTCGGTACAATAATGTAGCATTTGAATCAATGACGACTAAGGCCAAAATACTTGATAATAAAAAGATGTCACCATAACTTTAATAAAATCATTTGTCATAGCAATGCGCACCTGTGAATAACGATATTTGCCCGAAACAATGCCGAGATTAGAACTGGATGCTTTATGCGATGTAGGAAGTAATCACTCGAAGACATATCACCCGCAAAAATGAACAGCCCCCTTAGGCTACCGAATAGTGGAGCGTCTCGCCATCATCCTAGCACTCTCATTGGCCTTAACATTTTACAGTATTTGAGCCGAGGACTTTCCCATCCGGGTAGTTGGATTCCCCATAGGCTTGAGTCCGAGGACCATGCAAGGCCTTGGTTATGTCCAAAACTTGTAAGATTTCTTTTTTGTACTTGGTTTCCCCATAGGCTTGAGTCCGAGGACCATACAAGGCCTTGGTTATGTCCAAAACTTGTAAGATTTCTTTTTTGTACTTGGTTTCCCCATAGGCTTGAGTCCGAGGACCATACAAGGCCTTGGTTCTGTCCAAAACTTGTAAGATTTCTTTTTTGTACTTGGTTTCCCCAAAGGCTTGAGTCCGAGGACCATACAAGGCCTTGGTTCTGTCCAAAACTTGTAAGATTTCTTTTTTGTACTTGGTTTCCCCATAGGCTTGAGTCCGGGGACCATGCAAGGCCTTGGTTCTGTCCAAAACTTGTAAGATTTTTTTTTTTTTGTATTGGTTTCCCCATAGGCTTGAGTCCGAGGACCATACAAGGCCTTGGTTCTGTCCAAAACTTATTTCTTTTTGTACTTGGTTTCCCCATAAGCTTGAGTCCGAGGACCATACAAGGCCTTGGTTCTGTCCAAAACTTGTAGATTTTCTTTTTTGTACTTGGTTTCCCATAGGCTTGAGTCCGAGGACCATGCAAGGCCTTGGTTCTGTCCAAAACTTGTGAGATTTCTTTGTACTGGTTTCCCCATAGGCTTGAGTCCGAGGACCATACAAGGCCTTGGTTCTGTCCAAAACTTGTAGATTTTTTTTTTTGGTTTCCCATTTGGTTTGGTTCTGGTTTTTGTACTTGGTTTCCCCATAGGCTTGAGTCCGAGGACCATACAAGGCCTTGGTTCTGTCCAAAACTTGTAAGATTTCTTTTTTGTACTTGGTTTCCCCATAGGCTTGAGTCCGGGGACCATACAAGGCCTTGGTTCTGTCCAAAACTTGTAAGATTTCTTTTTTGTACTTGGTTTCCCCATAGGCTTGAGTCCGAGGACCATACAAGGCCTTGGTTCTGTCCAAAACTTGTAAGATTTCTTTTTCATTTATTTATTGTTTCAAACGTAAGCCCCTAGACCAGGGCAGGGAGAGCTGGCTTGAGGCCAAAAGCCCCTAGAGCTGCCCGCGCCATTGGCACTGCAAGGCACAGCCCCTAGCAGAAGTTTATGTCGGAGCAACTGCTGCATGTCGCCGGAGACGGAGGAAACCCCAGGAATTTCTGCTTGCTAGAGAGTTGACTCCGCCGCCACCTGCGCCAACGCGCAAGCCTTCCCACAAATGGCGCCAATTGTAGTGACACGGTTCTTTTGCGGCCCAATAACGATGTTGGGCTCGCACATGAAAGATCCCTCACAATATGATTTGTAGAGAGTGGGTTTGAAAAGCTTGCCTTTGGTCACGGGGCGATGTTCTGCTCTTGATTTTAGAGGAATTCCCTTAGAAAAAGAAGTTGGGTTTGAACATTTAAGCCCTACAGCGTCGCATCCTATGGGGTTGGGCTCCTCGGACTTAATCCGAGGATCATTAAGGTCTTACCCCGGTTACCCAACGGTGGGTTTTTTCTGTGATGTGCATATGTTGTTAAGGTGTTTTCACCCATGGAGTCTTCCTTTCTGGAGGTAGGATGAGAGCCCCCTCCCAGATTCACTTACTTTTTCTTTTATACTAGCCTGCGTTCGCTGTCTTTCGTCCACGTGTAGGGTCACCCTTTACAAGACTGATATTTGTCCCATCAGTCTAATCCCAGAATTGTTGGGGATGGTTGATAAAGCTGAAGAATACGGCTCTGTTAGGTGCAGAGTCTTATCTGGGAATGGTAGTAAGGATAACTTTCCCAAGATATTTTAGATCTCCTTACAAATTTGTTCCTATACCTCTCTTTTTTTTTTTTTTTTTTTTTACCCCTCTCCTCAATGGAGCTTTGGGTTTGCCGAAGACTAAACTGTCCTCGGCTGCATCTCCGGGCCATTCTTTGCCTTATATTTTTGAGCTCGGGCCATAACCTTTTTCGGCTTAGGCCTTTGGACTCCCCATGAGCAAGTGGGCCTGGCCCATAAATTATTGGGCCCCACAGTATCTTCTTACAATTCACTATTTATTCTTTTTAGATGAAATGATAAGACTAGGGAAAGGTTAGTAAGATGAAATTGCTAGCTGATTCTTCTTTTTTAATTCACTGTTTATTTTTGCTGGATTGAGATTTTTGTAAATAATAGCTTATATATGATGTTCCTCAAAATTTTTTGAGTGGAAATATGTGAGTGTGCATGTGTGCATGTAGAGAAACCTACCCTAGATGGGATTTTGGTAGGTAAGAGCATTCACATTCGGTCTTCTAAATGGTATACATTGGTATAATTTAGCATCAAAGCCCCAAAATCCCACATTACATGGTCTCTCAATTGTAAAAATTTTTACAATGCTACAGTGCCATCATAAATTTATGATAGTATTGTAGCACAATTGTAAAAATTATAATATATTTTAATCTTTTTTAATCTTTCTCTTTCCTCTGTTTTTTCTTTCTCTGTTCTCACTCATTTTCTTTCTTAAGGTCTGTTTGTATTGGACGTTCGCATTTGCATGTTCGCGTTTTAGGCTTTTTTTTTTTTTTTTTAAAACCAGTGTGTTATGCACTGTTCATTGGTCATGGCCATGAACAGTGTGTTTAGGCCAATGAATAGTGCCAAACAGTAAATTTTTTTTTTTTTTTTATTGTTTTCAGTTTTCAGTTTTCAGCAAAATAAGCTGTATCCAAACGCACACTTGGTCTCTAGTCTTGCTCTCATCTCCCACTCTCTTTCTCTTTGTGTTGGTGGTTAGGCCTCCATGCCAATGAAGTCGAGAAGCAAAGATCAAGGCTGTATGAAGCAGAACCGTGGGTTTCAGTCTGGTCTTTACCAATCTATTGGTTTAGGGGTGTGAGTCAAATCTGGTGGCGGTGGGTTGTGGGTCTGGGGCGTGGTGGTTGTGGTGCAGTGGATCGATGTGATGGGTTTGATTTTGTGGAGGTTTGCCTGGTGGGTTTGATGTTGTGGGTTGAATCCGAGTTAAAGGGTTGTCGTGATGGGTTGAGCAATTAATTGGCAATGGGTGTGTCTTTACTGTGGGTTTGCTGTTGTTGTCGTGTATTTTTGTTATGGGTCAGGTTCATGGTGGTGGTGGAGGGTTGCCATGGTGGTGGGGGTGGGTGGTGGAGGGTTGCCATGGTGATGGGGGTGGGTGATTGATGGTGATGGTTGATTGTGGTTGTGATTGTGGAGTTTTGTGGGTTTCTTGTGTGTGTGTGTGTTTGCTTGATAGTTTGATTTGCTCTGTGTGTTTTTTACTTTGTGGGTTTGCTCTCTGTGTGTGTTTTTTTTGCTTGGTGGGTTTGCTATGTGTTGGTTGAGAGAGAGAGAGAGAGAGAGAGAGAGAGAGAGAGAGAGAGAGAGAGAGAGAGAGAAATATAGTAAAAAAATAGAATAAAAAATCATATTTAAATAAAATGGCAAAAAAATAGAATTTGAGATGTTTGGTGTGTTATAAAATGGTATGGTATAAATAATAAAGTAGTTTTTGAGATGGTAAAATGGAATTTTTTGTAAAAACTGGGTTTGAATGCTCTACGATGATTTAAGTAATAATTATGGTTCCTCTAAAGAAACGTAACAATTCCTTAATCAACATGTCATCTTGGAAAACCATTAGCAATGGAATTTTTCAAGACTAAAAGTCTTAAAAAAGGTTGTTGACTTGTTGTTTAACTAATTAGCACCTCATGATATATCCATGAAATCCAGAGTTCTAATCTCCCTTCTCCCTCCCTTATTATAATTATTGAATTATAAAAAATAAAAAAAAAAATAAAAAATCATACAGATGGTTGTATTATAAGATTTTGTAATGTATCTTTGTATATCATGTTTTTTAAGTTAAAACCCTAAAAAGACCATAAAATCCAAAACTAAAATTTCAAGAAAAATTGTATCCAAAAATTTCAAGAATAATTAATATATGTTTCACCTGTAGCGGAAGTATTTTCCATAAATTATTATTTTTAATACAAATCGATTTCTACATTATCGATTTTAGGAAAAATTTATTTTTTTATAAAAAGTGGAAAATCGAGTTCTACTTTATCTGTATAGGCAAAAATGCATCACTAGGATACTGAGAAAGTGACCAGAAAATCATATCAGTGTCATAGCCAAAACTGTATAAAGAAAACAGTGGCCAAAATGGCCATATACCACATTTTTTGGAAATTTTTAGCAACAAAACACTGTTTCGGAAATAAATGGAAAAGTACCACTTTTTCCAGAAGTTGAGTTTCAGAAACTCGAGTTCCTCATCAGTTCTACCACCGTGGCACTGCTGAGTTGGATTTGTGCGATTAAAAAAAATTATGTGGTACTCGAGCTTGGTAAACTCGAGTACCATTTACACAATACTCGAGTATACCAAGCTCGAGTACATTTTATAAATAAAATGCAAAAAAAAAAAAAAAATTTACACAGTATTCGAGTTTGGAAAACTCGAGTACTGTGCAATTTTTTTTTTTTGTTTTGTTTTTTTGTTTGGGGATAAACAAAAAATAAACCTAAAGATAAAAATAAGTATTTTTTTTTTATGTTTTTATTTATTTAAATAGAAGCATTGTAAAATATAGAGATTTTAATTTCGAAATATGAATTTAATTTTTACATTAATTAAAATTGTTCATTATTTTCTCATAAAAAAATTTCAATATTTTCCGTATAAACAATTTCTACGATTTTGCATAAAATTATTTTCTGTTCAGCATTATTTATGAAATTGTTCGCTCTCTTTTTTGCATAAATTATTTTCTGTTCACTATTTAAAAAATTGTTCACTTTTTTCTCATAAAACACCAAGTGAAATCGTATTTTCTAAATTTAAACGTCAAATCTGAATGCTTTTTCATGTTTGAATTTCACAATAATTGAATATATTTTTCTGCATTGATAAAATCTGCTTCTACATTAATAAATTTAGAAAACACGTTTTCAGTAGGTATTTTATGGGAAAACAGCGAACAATTTTTTAAACAGTGAACAGAGAATAATTTACGCAGAAAAGAGAGTGAACAATTTCATAAATAATGCTGAACAGAAAATAATTTTATGCAAAATGCTAGAAATAGTTTATGCAGAAAAAAATGAATAATTTTTATAAGAAAACAGTGAACAGTTTTATTTAATGCAAAAAACAGATTTTATGAATGCAGTAAGCAGATTTGAATATACAGTAAATATGATGTGCAGAGGGAAAATTTTGTTAATGTAGAAACAGATTTTATCAATGCAGAAAAATATATTCGATTATTGTGAAAGTCAAAGATGAAAAAGCATTCAGATTTGGCGTTTAAATTTAGAAAAGACGATTTCACTAGGTATTTTATGGGAAAACAGCGAACAATTTTTTAAACAGTGAACAAAGAATAATTTACGCAGAAAAGAGAGTGAACAATTTTTTAAATAATGCTGAACAGAAAATAATTTTATGCAGAATGCTAGAAATAGTTTATGCAGAAAACAGTGAATAATTTTTATAAGAAAACAGTGAACAGTTTTAATTAATGCAAAAAACAGATTTTATGAATGCGGTAAGCAGATTTAAATATACAGTAAATATGATGTGTAGAGGGAAAATTTTATTAATATAGAAACAAATTTTATCAATGCAGAAATATATATTCGATTATTGTGAAAGTCAAAGATGAAAAGGCATTCAGATTTGGCGTTTAAATTTAGAAAACATGATTTCACTAGGTGTTTTATGAGAAAACAGTGAACAATTTTTTAGATAGTGAACAGAAAATAATTTATGCAAAAAAGAGAGCGAACAATTTCATAAATAATGTTGAACAGAAAATAATTTTATGCAAAATCGTAGAAATTGTTTATACGGAAAACAATGAACAATTTTTATGAGAAAACAATGAACATTTTTAATTAATGTAGAAATTAAATTCATATTTCGAAATTAAAAATCTCTATATTTTACAATGCTTCTATTTAAATAAATAAAAACATAAAAAAATACTTATTTTTATCTTTATGTTTATTTGTTGTTTATCCCCAAACAAAAAACAAAACAAAAGCAAACAAAAAAAAAAAAAAAAAAAAAAAATTTACACAGTACTCGAGTTTGGTAAACTCGAGTACTGTGTAAATTTTTTTTTTTTTTTTTTTTTTTGCATTTTATTTATAAAATGTACTCGAGTTTGGTATACTTGAGTATTGTGTAAATGGTACTCGAGTTTACCAAGCTCGAGTACCACATAATTTTTTTTAATCGCACAAATCCAACTCAGCAGTACCACGGCGGCAGAACTGATGAGGAACTCAAGTTCTGACTTTGCCATTTATTTCTGAAACAGTGGTTTGTTGCTAAAAATTTCCAAAAAAGGTGGTATATGGCCATTTTGGCCAGAAAACATGTACTACTGTACCCTAGACCACTGCCCTCAGTACTAAACGACATAGACGATTGCTTTAGATGGTTAAAGCTTTAGATCATTTCTTTCCTTCTCTACTAGCTACACAACACAACTGTCAACTTTTTTTATTTATATATATATATACAGCTGTCAACTAGACCACTGCTCTGAGCACTAAAACATTATAGTTCAACTACTTTTTCAGCTTTTATCTTACCAAACCACATATATCGAAGGATCCAGTTGCTCTAAACAATACTCAAAGAGTTTGTCATTCTTTCTTTTTATCATTTTTATTTGTGCGCAGTGTGTGAAGTTCTTAAATTTTTAATTAAAAAAAAAAAAAAAAAAAAAAAGGTCATTTTAATGAATGCTCTTATGCCAATTGTTAATAGAGAAATACTAATAGATGTCATTAAGGTAATGATTAACCATCTATTTAAAGAAAGTTTTTATATAAAAAAAAGTAATTAATGTTTTGAGTAATTTTTTTCTTTTATCATAAAAGTGGTGTCAACACTTTTTTAAAATAAATTTTTAACCATTGTCCTAAGAGTACTTGTTAGCATGACTCTTGTTAATAAACTGTGATAAAAAAGTTTTGACTCCACTTTCATGGAAAATATAAAAAGTTATTAACAATATTTACTTTTTTTTTTTTTTTTGAGAAACATTAACAATATTAACTATTTTATCATTCTCCTAACAAAATGATTCTAAAAATAGCTCCTAAATTAATGCTCTTAGGGTGTATGTTAATATTTTCCTTTAAAAAAGAGTTCAGTACTACATATATTGAGTTGTATTTAAAAAAAGAATTGTATAGAAATTGATTTTACTAAAATCGAGTTCTACATGGCATTTTTTAATCGGAAAAGCTACATTAGCAACTTCCATCGTGGCACAAAGCACACATAACTCGATTTTAATGACATCGAGTTCTACACAAAATTCAAATTTTTTTTTTAAATTGAATTTCAAAATAGAGACATTTTGCTTTATAGTTTTAAAATTAAGAATATTTACCCATTTTAGCTGGAATGGAGTGTACATTTTCTTTTTTAAAATTCATAGATATATTCAAATTAGTCAATTGACACACACACACACACACACACACACACACATATATATATATATATATATATTAAGTCCTTTTAAAAACATTTTCTCTGTTAGAAATACAGAGTAATTGTATTGTATTTCATTGAGTAATAGAATATACATAAGTGCCTTTATATAGGAGGCACAGTGTCCAATACAAGTAAGTGTGCTATACAAGTAAACAAGGTGGGCCTAAAGCCCACATACCCTAATATACGTTAACAGCCCCCCTCAAACTCAAGGTGGATGTGAGACCAACTTGAGGTTGTCAACCAAAGTGCGAAGATGTCCCTTAGGATGTGACTTGGTGAAGATATCTGCAAGTTGATCTTTAGAAGAAACTGAGATCAGCTTGAGAGCACCATGGATAAGATGATAACGGATAAAATGACAATCGATCTCGATGTGTTTAGTCCGTTCATGGAAAACAACATTGTGAACAATATGAATGGCACTTTGGTTGTCACAATAAAAAGGAGTAGCGGAGGATGTGGATACACCTAAGTCTTTGAGAAGCCACCATAGCCAAAGGAGCTTAGATGTGGTATCAGCAAGGGCACGATATTCTGCTTCAGTACTGGAGCGGGCCACATGAGTTTGTTTCTTGCTTCGCCAAGAAATCAGAGAAGAACCAAGAAGAAAGCAATAACCAGTGGTGGACCTGCGATTAGTGGGATCTCCTGCCCAATCAGCATCAGAAAATGCACGGAGAACAAGAGGAGACTGAGCAGAGTAGAAAAGACCATGGAAGAGAGTGCCCTTTAGGTATCGAAGAATATGTAGAACAGCAGCATAGTGAGTCGATTGTGGAGCAGATAGATACTGACTCACCTAATGAACTACATAGGAAATGTTTGGACGAGTGACAGTGAGATAAACTAGGCTGCCAACCAAGCGTTTGTAAAGAGAAGGATTAGACAACGGTTTCCTCCCTGACGGAGTCAGATGCGCATTAAGCTCAACTGGAGTGTCAACAGTCTTGCTATTAGTGAGTCCAGCTCGAGACAAGAGTTTAGAGGCATACTTGGCTTGAGTAACATAAAGTCCATCTGTAGAATGAGTGATTTCAAGACCCAAGAAGTAGCTGAGATGGCCAAGATCTTTCATCTCCAACTGCTGATTGAGAAAATCCTTGAGTTCTTGAATGCCACTGAGGTCATCACCAGTTATGATCATATCATCCACATACAGGAGAAGTAAAATAGTGCCTTTGTAAGTACGACGAAGAAATAAGGCAGAATCATAATGACTGGCCATGTAACCTAAGCGAGAGATGGTAGAGCTGAATTTGGCAAACCAAGCTCGTGGAGCTTGTTTAAGGCCATAAAGAGCACGCCGAAGGTAACAAACCTTATTTATTCAACAGAGAGACCAGGAGGAGGTTGCATATAAACTTCTTCACTTAAATCCCCATTAAGGAATGCATTTTTGACATCCATCTGAAAAAGGTCCCATTTTCTGGCAGCAGCAACAGCTAAGAGAGCTCGAACAGATGAGATACGAGCAACTGGAGCAAAGGTCTCTTCATAATCAATCCCATACTCCTGTGTAAAACCTTTTGCAACAAGACGAGCTTTGTAGCGCTCAATGGACCCATCAGAGCGAGTCTTAATCTTGTAGATCCACTTACAACCAACCACAGATTTCCCAGGGAGGAGATTCACCAAATCCCAAGTATGGTTTTTAGATAATGCATCAAATTCCTCTTTCATTGCAGTTTGCCATAAAGGGTCAGTGGAAGCCTCACGATAGGTGTGAGGCTCATGCAGTGTAGCAAGGGCAGTGTAACAATGATAATCAAGTAAATGTGTAGAATGGATCTTACCCGAGTTGAGTGACGAGGTGGAATGTCTTGTGCCCACATACCCTAATATACGTTAACATTCTCCATTTATATAAAATAATATTATAATTATATAATTTATATATACTTATTAAATAACTTTTTCTTCGTATATTAAATTAGAAACAGTTGACTTCGTAGATTCTACACCATTTTTTTATTTTTTTTTAATAATTATCTTAAGACAGAAATTGCCACAGGTACTGCAACTTTTTACTACAATTTAGTTATAGGTAGCGGTCTCATTAAGTATGAAGGCTCATTTTCCTTTGAAAGCTCTGTTTCTTATGTATTTATCTGCTATCAATAATTTGGTAATTGGTTACCAATTTAACTACCCTTGACTCAATTTTACGTCTCCTACACCTGACAAGTTTCTATCCACTCATAGTCCCTCCAAAGTCCAAAACAAGAGGACTTGCAGAAAAGCTAGTTAATATGGTCTTTAAGGTCTATAAATTATCTGTCAAGATTATGGCATAGAAATTGTAGATAGAGATAGAATTTTACTCATTCTTTCTATTATTGCTTATTGATGACTAAAATTTGTATTATTTTTTTATAGTGTTATTCACCTTATTTCCAATACTATCTTCTTGCATTTCACTATTTATTCTTTTTAGATGAAATAATAAGACTGGGAAAAGATCAATAAGATGAAATTTTCTAAGCTGGTTCTTCTTTTTTAATTAGTTGTTTGTTTTTGCTAGATTGAGATTTTTGTAAATAACAGCTTGCATATGATGTTCCTCAATATTTTGTAGATAAGGTGATTTGAGTAATAATCATGGTGCATGGAATAGTTTACTAGGATATGGAACATACTAATTCCTTAATGAACATGTTGTCTTGGAAAACCATCGCTAGCAGAATTTTCAAAACTAAAAATCTTAAAGATGATTGTTGTTAAATTAGTTGGCACCTCCTATTATGTCCATGAAATCCAAAATTCTAATCCCCCTTCTCCCTCCTCTGTTATAATTAATGAATTGCAAAAAAATAAAAATAAAAAATCATATTGATAATTATATTATATGATTTTGTAATGCATCTTCCTATATCATGTATATTAAGTTAAAACCCAAAAAAAATACCATAAAATCTAAAACTAAAATTTCGATAATAATTAATATATTTTTCACTAGTAGTGAAATTATTTTTCAAAAAGTATATTTCATTTAAATACAACTCGATTTCTGCGTTAGCGAGTTTAGGAACAAAATTTTAATAGAAAAAGTAGAACTAGTTCTACTTTATTTGTATAGCCAAAACTCCATCACTAGGGTACTGTGAAAGTGACTAGAAAATCACATCAGTGTCATAGCCAAAACTGTATAAAGAAAACATGTACTAATGTACATGTCATATCCAATAATGTGGAAATTGGTAACAATTTATGTACCGTTGACTCAATTTTCCATCTCCTGCCCTTGACAAATTTCTGTCTACTCATAGCACCTCCAAAGTCCAAACCCCACCAGTTACGATAAGGAAGAATCTCCAAAAGACAAAAGGAACTTGTCAATGGACTTGCAGAAAAACTCAATACGGTCTTTAAAGTCTATACATTATCTGTCAAGATTATGGCATTGAAATTTGTAGATAGAGATAGAGTTTGGTTGAAATTTGTAGATAGAGATAGAATTTATAGATAGAGATAGAATTTGATTGAAATTTGTAGATAGAGATAGAATTTGATTGAAATTTGTAGATAGAGATAGAATTTGACTCACGGGCGGCTCTAGGTGCAGCCCAGGGGGTTCATCGAATTTGATTGAAATTTGTAGATAGAGATAGAATTTGACTCACGGGCGGCTCTAGGTGTAGCCCGGGGGGTTCAAATGAACCCCCTGAGCTGGGCCCAAAAAAAATTGTATAATTTTTTTTTTTTTTTTTAATTTGATCCTCCTAAAATAAAATTTGAACCCCCTAAACTTAAATTTTTTTTTTTAAGCCTAGCTTAAATGAATTTGAATATGATCATCTTGATAATATCTTGGTCTTTTTAAACATTAAAAAAATAAAATAAAATAAAATAAAAACCCAATAACAAACCAATATGATCTAAAATATGGGGGAAAAATAGTAAGCCTAATAACAAAAGTATAATTTTTTTCATCTTAAATCTAAAAAAAATCATTTACATCTTAACAAATTTGAAATAAACTAATACATAAAAGTTTATTGTATTTAGATCTCACTTGGAGTTCACTTAACAACAATAATTCATATGTTGATTGTATTTAAAAACAATAGATGATTTCTAAGATTTAATCTTAGCAACAATAATTATTATCTTCATCATATTAATAAACAATATACTATGAACTTATAGTTTATCTTATATGATGAATGCTATGTTCATAATACACTCATAACAAAGTCTAATTGGCAAATTGTTACTAGTTGTTACTAATGAGAAAAAAAAAAGTAATTTCAGTAGTGAGTTTAAATTAAAACTAATAACAACTTCTAACCTAAAATTTGTTAGAAAAGTGTTGTGAAAATGTTTTAGATGTAACACTTCTCATCTTTTATTCTTTTGTTAGTACGTATTATGAAAAATTTTATAATAAAGAAATCATGTAGACCGCAAGATTTACTTTTTTTTTTTTTTTTTTTTTTTTATACCCAAAATATATCTTCTTACTGACCCCCTAAAAATATATCCTAGAGCCACCACTGATTTGACTAGTTCTTTCTATTATTGTTTATTGATTGAACTGAGGATCTTGAAGTACATTAACACATATCTGGGACCGTAAATCTCCTTAAATCCAAATGAAAATTCGGCAGCAACAACAGCACTACTACGCACAACATGAACCCAATTCAATTTTTGAGTGATTTTATTTTTAGTAAAAATGACTCTATCATTAGAAAAAGTGACGGTTTCAAAAAGTGCAGTACAAAATTTAGATTTTTTAAAAAGCAGAGTATTTAGTAAAAACTATTAAAAAATGTTTTTCGAAAAAGTTTAACGTTTAGTTAATACTTATAAAAGTGGTGTTTTGAGTTGTAAATTACCAAAAATGACAAAATGTATATATAAAGGAGTTTATTTCATACTTAGTATAAAGTTCTTATTAATAATAACAATAGGAATAAAATTAATGATAATTACTTCATGTTAATAATAAATGACTCTCTTAATAAAAGATTTTGTAAAAAAATATTTGGTTTTAGCATTTCTCTTTTCAAGAAATGTTACGTTCACAATAGTTTCGCTACACTTTCACAACAAATCCTATGTAGTAAGTTGGATTTAATTTGAATTTATAACTTAAATTACTTTTTTGTTCATCTATAACAACCAATTACAACCTGTTATTTAGATTTTATTATGAAACCACTGTGAAAATGTTGTGAAAATAATTTTTCTCTTTTCCATAATGAAAACTAAATTATTATCTTAAAAGTTGAAACCCAATCATTTTGGTAGAATTAATCTCTACAAAATAAAATTTTATTAATGCTTATCTTTTAAATGAGTTGTTCTAGGATTACTAAACTATTTCACAACTTCTTTACCATGTCTTTGATGTGGCAAACTGTGGGTGGTTGTTTTTTCACTTATACATGTACACATATTTTTTTCTTCACCACATTCTTCGCAACATCATAGTTGTAAAAAAAAAGTTGTAAAATAATTTGCGTTCTTACTTCCTATATTTTCTTTCATGTTGCTTTATATCACAGTTGTAAAAAAGAAGTTGTGAAATAATTTTTTTAGTTACTCCCTATATTTTCTGCCACGTTGCTTTAATTACCCAAACCCAAAACTTTTATTTTTCCTTTTTATTTTTCTCTTTTTTCTCATCCACTCATTCACTTCTTCCTCATCTTCTTATTTTCCTTTTCTTTCACTTTCCTCCACATAAAGCCACACGCAATCTCATTTTCTTATATATATATATATATATATATATATATTACTTTTCTTTTCCTGGTCATCTTCTTTGACAATTCATGAAGAACATTTAATGCAAGCTCTTGCATTTCTTCACGCATGAAACTTCTTTAATATCATGCATCTTCGTGACATGGGCATGCAAAGCCATTTAATGGTTTGTTGGCTAATGTCAAGCCACTAAGTTTGACTATTCAAGCCATTTCAACCAAAACAAAAAGTAGAAAAAAAAAAAAAAAAAAAAAAAAAAAACAAGGTACTTGACTGCACTAAGCTCGAGTTCTATAAAGAGTTACTTGATTTCACTAATATTGAATACCACATTATTTTTTTTTAATTACACAAATTCCAGGTCAGTAGTACCACGCTGGCGACTCACTAGGAACTCGAGTTCATTGAACTTGAGTACTATTTAGAACTCGATTTTGTGGAACTCGAGTACTAAAAAAGTGGTAGATTGCTAAATATTTTCGAAACAGTGCTAGTTTGCCACAAATTTTGCCAAAACGTGGTATTTGGCTATTTTCACCACTAAAAAACAGATCAGATACACAAATAAAATCCCCAACATTGTCATCTTCGTTCCAAAATCAACAATCCCTAACGAGAGAGAGAGAGAGAGAATATCTGTTCGAAGCAAGCCTCAAATATCTTTCACCGTCCCACCAAAACCATAAAAAGAGAAGATATTTCCTTTGTGTATTCAGTTGGTGGCATAGGGAGAGGAAATTAATTTGCAGACTTGTGTGGTTGCCTCCAGTTGGTATTTAGCAGCACTTACCAAAATTTCATTGGTATTTGAATAATGTGATTTGTATTTTGGCTTGTATTTTCGCCTTTTATGCACATATACTTATTAATTATTATCCAAGTAATGGTGCCTCTTCAAAGAGTTCTTTCTCCCCATCTTGCAATATTATTACAATTCTAAATATGGCAGTGCTTGACTGACAAACTTTCTATAAGCAAATACGGCAATAAGGGTATAATATTATCCCAATATATATATTCTTGCAACTCTACTTTAGATACTTTGGGTCGATGCATTTTGGTGGTATATTTTGTGAGTTTCTCATTACATGTACTCTTTCTCCCTCTCATAATCTTGGTTTGAGTTAATTGTTAGATATTTTGAAAGTGAGAATTTGACAATTTTATTTACTTGAATTTAAGTAAAATATTATATGTTTAATTTTTAAAAATAAAAAATGAGAGAAAATATTAATAATTTAATGATATGGAGAATGTGGCTGAATTTAAATGTTAAATAAAATAAGATGAAAAGAAAAGAAAAAGTAAAAATAAAAAATATAATAATAAACACCAAATTATCCAATTCATGTTATGTAATAGAATAATATTATTTTCTTATATACTATTTTCAATTCTTTATAATTGAAAATGATAACATTTAACAATCAAAGGGAACAATTGTAATATTTGAATGTGCCTATCAATTACTTGAGTGATATCAATTGTAAATTTGTGATGAGATTTGATTAACATGACAATCTCTTTAAGAGAATGAGAAATTTAAATAATGAATTTGAAACTTAAAAATATTTAGTTGTAGAATAAAAAAGGGAAAACATAACACACTATAAAAAAAAGTTTGAAAAATATAGATCACTTGAAAAAAGAATAATTTCTCTTCTCAAAAAAGAAAAGAAAAGAATGATATCAATTAAACACACAATTTTTTCCAAAAAAAAAAACTTAAAATAATAGAATGATATATTTGTAGAAATAGAAAGATGAAAAATATTTTTAGAAATGATTCAATTTTTAAGAAGAACAAATTATTTTCAATAAATTTAAAAAAATTAATTTTAATTTTATCACATTATAAAGTAATTATATATTCTCACATATAGTTTGAGTCTGCTATTAGTTTAAAGTAAAAGGTGGATAACCATTGACTCATAGAAAAGGCGCATCATACGGATAAACTGGACAATATAGTAATGTAAAACACTTAGGAGTAGTCCTCATCTACACCTATAAATGTGCTCTGACCCCAAAACTCCCCATTGTAAATTGTAATCTTTTCTCTAGATTTTGTTTTGTCAAGAAAAACTAATCTTTTCCCTAGCTCTGAAGTTTAGTATGGCAAAAATGGCTGCAACTAGCACCACAAAGTATATGGTTTTGGCTGTTCTTGTTGCGATCATTCTCCTCATCATGTTCACTGAGGTGGCTACTGCTGCGGTTGATAATGCAGAGCCAGAAGTCAAACTTGGTTTGTATAAATTGGCCATCATTGAGCATCTTTTATTCATGGCACCTCCTCCCTCATTATTTTCCTTATCAAAAAAAAAAAAAAAAAAAAACACTAATCACTTTGCCAACCCGTTTTTAAAAAATAGTAGTAGTAAGGATATTACAAGTTTTAATCATATCAATACATTCATTGACAATTAGTTTTATATGATAAAATTTATAATAGTTGTAGCATGATCCTATAATTCGATGGAGTTATAGGATCATGCAATTTAGCATGAATACCTCAACCATTTTTTTCCGTTCAAGCAAAATTAAAAGTTACAATAAGAATTTAAAGCCTGCACTCAGAGTGTGGCTGCCCTTTTTATCCTCTCTTTATTTCTTTCTTTACTTTTAAATGAAGGTAACTTTATAAAAAGAAACAGAGAGGGAGCATTTGATAACATAATATTTGTATATGCAGGACGAAGGCTACTTCAAGCGGAGTACAACACCAATGGGCGAAGTGGATACAATGGCCCCATTACACCTGGAGGATCCAACAGCTACAACACCACTGGGCGAGGAGGATATAATTGATTACCTAATCATTAATAATTAGCAGTAATACATGTAACAGTGTCCCAAATAAGTTGTTACCTTGTACCATATATTAAGCTTGATTCCAGAACCATAATATACTTTGGTTCTGGATAAGTTGTTGCTAAAACTACAATAATGGCGGTGATGTCATATATATGTTACTTTGAGATGGTGATATTAATGATAAGGATGTGTGAAGTCGTACAAGTATGTAAAGTAGTGGTTTGATTAAAAATAGGGATCAAGATCCTCTAGGAGTTCTTTAAATTTTCATAATTTCTTTTTACAATAAAATGTTGAGATTATGCCACATCCGTAATCCACTAACTTAAAAAGAAATTAATGCTTCTAAACCAGCAAAAAATTGCAAAATTAACGAAACAAACCCACGCGCTAAACCAAGATAATTAGTGAGGAAAAAAAATTGCTCTAATAGACTAGTAATGAAACAAAAATGGTAACGTAAACTCCCAGAGTACTAACGAAACAAATATTGCAACAGAAGCTGGTTGAAAATTTCAAAACTCTCTATGCCATCAGGCCATGTCAACGGAGCCTTGTTTTCATGCTCCCCCATTTTATGATTGCAAGACAAAGAAAGGAATTGATAATGGTGCACTTGTTCCCCATGTGAGACATTGTGAAGATCTGAGCTGGGGCTTAAAATTGGCTGATAATCATGATGAATTATAGGATTTTACAGTTCATTATTTGTGCCAATAGGCTTCTAACCCCTCCCATGTCTCCCGTATCACGGATTTAACCTGCCTTTCCTTCTCCTTCCCTTCCCGAAATTAAAAAAAAAAATATATATATATATATATATATATATATATTTATATATTTGTATTTACTTAACCAATTTTGAACACAGATTTATTTATAACATAGAATTCTTTTGCCATCAAGAGCATTCTAGCTCAACTAGCTGGCGCATCTTGGTGTTTTAAACGGAGACATCCAGATTCAAATCTCCTGCTCCAATCATCAAATTATTAACCAAAAAGAAAAAAAAAAACTTTTGCCCTTAGAGATTTTGAAAACAACCTGTATCTATGCTTTTATTTATTTACTTTTGTTTTATAGGTGGCCAATTCTAACGGTAGAGGATCAATAGTCGATTAAAAAAAAAAAAAAAAAATTGAAACTAAGGCTTGGTCGTTGCTGTGTGTTGGGGGAGGGGGGATGTTAAAAAAATAGTTTTTTACCAATTGTAATTGACATATAATGCCTCCACAAAAGATTCTAGTATACTAATATTGGAAGCAAACAACCATGAGAGCCTCTTACGGTTAATTAACGTATTACACTTCTAAGTACCTGATGTGTAGCCAACTCACGAACCCTCAAAAAACGATCTGATCTAACTCAACTTGCTGGTTTGTGAATTTTTTTATTTTTTATTTTATAGTGGGTGGGGTTGGGTTTAGGTCATAAGATTTACAAATTAATTTATCTAATCCGACCCAACCCACCTATATTTAATATATATTTAAATTTCAAAAAATATATTATACAATTTTGTTATTTACTTTTTTGTCCTTTTTCCTAAATAAAACTCAATCCTTAAGTTCTCTTCATTTCAATCTCCTTCTTATCTCATGTTTCTCTCTCTCTCTCTCTACCGCCACTCCCACTCCTATTCTAAGTTCTAAAAAAAATCAAAACCCTAAGTTCTCCTCATATAATATGTGTTAGTTTGGTGTTATGCTCGTGATTATTTAATTATAATTTTTCTATTATTTGTGGTGGTGTTGTTACAGTGCTCAATTTAATAATAATAATAATAATAATAATAATAATAATAATTAAAAAAAAAAAAAAAACAGTCCAACCCATGGGTCCAACCTAATCCAACTTGGTTTACATGGGTTGGGTTGGACCCCTATGATGAGTTGGTTTGGGTTGGATTTTTTTTTTTTACCAACCACAGTGAGTTAGGTTGAGAAAACCCCTCAACCTGACCTATGCAGACCCCTACTTCTTGCTTTATATCAAGTCATTCTGTGTACCTATATTATTTCCTAGCTGTCCCATCCAAAATAGAACAATATCTTGTCTTGCAATGAGTACTCCACCCTTGAAAACTTAATGCATCACACTCAACTAATGTTTGCTTCATTACATTGTCAACTTCCAATTTTCATCATCCACCAAAGGAAAAAAGTTGTTGTTAGGAGACAAAGGAAAAAACTTGCTGTTGGGGGCAAAAATTAGTGCTCTTGAATGAAATATGTGGTAGCCAAATCGAGACTCAACCTTGGGCTTGGAAATGCCACCCAAAGTCTTTTGGTATAATGATAGGCCTATCCAAGCGAGGAATGAAGGTTGCACCTTAGCAAGAACAACATTAAAGCCCAAGGAAACATTAATTGATACAAAAGTAGATCTATTAGAACAATGCAAACAAATAAATTTCTCCAACGGTAGGGTAAACTTAAACTGATGACCCACAGTCAATTATTGAACAAATTCAAGTAAGTGTTCACATCAAAAAATCCTTATGTGTCTCGATCAAAATGATCCAGGGTACTTTCTGCTACTACAACATCAATGTGAGGAAAAAACTCCATTATTACAAAAACATTATTTTTTTAAATGGAAAAGCAAAAATTAAAGACCAAAGGTTCCATGGTAAGAAAAATAGGTTATTTGGCATGATATATGGGGAGAGAGAGATTCCATCTCAGTGCAGTAAATGTTCAACCAAGATTCTTATGAAGTATATATACATAAGGGATATATATGGGATATTAAAGGCTACTTTCAGGTGAATGGGTGAGCAAGTTTGTGGTGAAATGGAGGAAAACAATGAGAAGACTCAACTATATTAAGTCTTTTGTAGGGGGGAAGGTCACTTATAACTGATTAGGGAACATTTATGGAGCTAGGATTTGTTGAAAAGGGAAAGGAATGTTTGAGGGAAGGTGAGCATGGCTTTTATGGATTGAGAGAGCTTATTCATGAGCTGGGGAACTGATTTACAGTTTGTGGCTTCTCTTTTATGAAATAAGGATCAAAATAACAAGAATGACATAATTTTTTAGGAGGGTTGGTGTGTATTGGTAGAGCTAATGGGATTTGATGTAGGGACATCTAATAAGGAAGGCACATTCTACGATAGCAATCTTCGAGATTTGGCACTTAGGGTATGTTTAGTTGGGTGGATTTTAGGGAGGATGGAAAGAAACAAAGGAGAGAACATTTTTTGTAACTGTTTGGTTGGAGGGAGGGGAGGGAAAAAAAATTAGTGGGGCTCAAGTGTTTTCTCCCTAGGCCCACCAAGAATATTTTCTCCCCAAAATGGGGAGAAAACTGGGTGGGGTTGCATTTTTGCTTGTTTGACAAAAATGCCTATGTGCTTCATCCAGTTGGCTCACCCTTTTTTTTTCCTAGGGCGGATAGTTGTTTTGTTTTTTGGTTTAACTGGACATGATTTTTTTTAGTACATAATTTTAATTTTTTTAATAAATTTGGGTGATTACTTTTTTTTTTTTTTGATAACTTTTTTGTTTTAATTTGGCATCATTTTTTAACAAGGGTATATGAATAAATTTATATAAACTCACTTTTTTCATCCCTCCACTTTTTCACTTCCAACCAAACAAAAAGGAGAGAAATTAAAATCTTTTCTATCCTCCCATTTTTCCATTCTCTCACCATTTTCTATCCTCTCACTTTGATGGGAACAACTATGCCTATTGGAAAGTAAGAATGAAAGCATTCCTGAAATCTATTGATGAGAGAGTGTGGAACTCCATTGAATACATATGGGAGAAATCGACTACTCCTGTTAATGAGTGGTCAACTTCTCAAAAAGAGGCAGCCACTTGTAATAGCAAAGCCATGAATGCTATTTTTAATGCTGGTTTTATGGAGGAATTCAAGAGAATCTTAAATGTTGAGGTTGCTCATATTGCATGGAATATTCTTCAAACTGTGCATGAAGGCACAAAGGTAGTTAAGATTAATAAGTTGCAGCAATTAAGTACTAGATTTGAAAGCATTAAAATGTCTAATGATGAGTGTTTTTATAAATTCTATGCTAAGCTTAATGATATTGTTAATTCTACTTATAATTTGGGTGAAATTTATGATCAACCTAAGATTCTTAGGAAGATTCTTAGATCCTTGACTGAAGACTTTAGACACAAAGTGACTGTCATTACTGAAAGTAAGGATATGGAATCCATTCCTGTTGATGAGCTTGTGGGATCTCTCTAGTCCTATGAGCTAGACCTACCCAAGACAAACAAATCCAAATCAATGGCTCTTAAGTCAGTTGATGATGTTGATGGGAATGGATTTGATGATGAACTTTCTTTTACAGAGATTGCATATCTTGCTAAGAACTTTAGAAACTTTCTTAGGAATAACAACAGAAGGGCAAGAGATAAAAACAATGTCGAACCTCTAGTAATTCACTAGGTCAACAATGTTTTGGTTGTCAAGGGTGGTCATGTGAAATCTGAATATCCTACATTCTTGAGGTCAAAGGGTAAAGTTATGACTGTAACCCTTAGTGATGATGAAGTTAATGATCACGAGTCTAGTAGTGATGAAGATGGAAACTTCATTGCTTTCACGGCTACTACTGTAGTTTAAGAAAATATTGTGGTTGAAGAGAACCCTTCTAATAGGGAACTCTCTGAGTGTGTTGATTTGCAAGAAGCTTTTAATAAGCTGTGTAAGGTTGCTGCAAAGGATGCAATGAGTATAGACTTAGGTTTAAAGAAGATTGCCTCCCTTGAAATTGAAAAGAAAAACTTATTGTTGAAATTGCTTGATGCTAATAATTTGATTGATAAGGTGAAGACTGAAAACATGATGTTGCTTGATAAGTTTAAGAATCTAGAACTAGAATTATCTATTCCTAGAGAACAAACTAATAGATCTGCTAGTTCTAAACTTAATCACATGTTGAATGTTTAGAAGTCTCCCTTAGAAAAAAACAAGTTTAGGTTTTGTTGATAACATCTCTGTGTCTGAAACTCATTCCACAAATTTTATTTCTTCTTCTGAGCCTTCCAAGATTGAGATTGTCAAATCAGTAGAAATTATACCACCTCCTAGAAAGATTAGGGTTGATCTTAAAGAATCTAAGCCCAAGACTCCTAACCTCCCTAAGGACAAGAAGCATGATAAACCTTTGTGGGTGTGTCATTTTTGTAGAAAGACCGGGCATAGTTGCCCAAACTGTTTCAAGTTGCAAGCTGCCAAGCGTGCAAATAAGCTAAGAGTACCTGTGCCTCAAGCACAAGATCTTATGGTACTTATTGGTGAATTGGTAAAGGCTTTAAACCTTTATACCAATTTTGGAGTTGCATATCATGCTAATATAAATAATGACTCCAAAGTTAGAGTTGCATCTAAGAAGTTTTGGATGCAAAAGGCTCAATTTTTTTGAGTCTTTCTGACATAGTCCTTGTGCTTCATCTCAAAATTCTTTGTAACCATTCTTTTCTTGATGTTTTGTTTCTTTTTGCTTTTAGGATTTGCATTGCATTACATTCATGCATTCCATATTAGGTTGTTTTTGTTTGTTTCTTTAAAATAAAAAATAGGAGATGTGAGAGTTCTATGATGTAACTCTTTTGGTGATAGTCGCTTTCAAACTTATGTGATGAATAATGTAGAAATTATGATTGATTACTATTTGCATATCATCTCACATGTATCTCGTGCTGTTACTAGTTGCACACACTACATAAGTTATTTTTTGCTAAACTTAGTACATGATATTATGTGTGAATTTGGTTTGGCCATCTAAGATTATATGTTCTTTGATTTTGATACAAAATATGTTCATTGATTGATATTTGGGGACAAAAAGTGTAACAATATTGTTTTTGGAAGATTTGGGTTGAAATCAAGTGTTTTTGAAAAACTTTTTAACTCATGCATTTCATTCATGAAATAAGTTGGTTTGAGTGTTTTTTGCATAAAACTTCTTTTGTTTTTCAAAATTTTTTTTCTAGATTTTATAGGGGGAGATTGTAGATTGCATCTAGGAGTTTTCTTGATATGTATTTTGGTTATTTTGGCTTTGATGTATTTATTTTGATTGGTTGTACAAGTTAGGGGGAGACATTATGTTTAATTGTTTTTATGTTTTTCTTGTTTCTTGTTTCATGTATGGTACATTGGTTATCGATTTATATTATGAGGTTATTCATGGTATATGTCTTTTTATGTTTTGTGAAATCAAGAAGTTAATTTTGTTTTACTTGTATTTTCCATACATGCGTTTATGTGTTTGTTGAGTGTTTCAGGAATTTACAAGTTAATTCAGTCATGGCTGCTGTTTACTTCAGCAACTGATAGATAGTGGTTTAGGTTGAATTGTAATTAGGGTTTTTTTAATTGAATGGGCTGTTTTACTTTGAGCATTTTTTTTGTAATGTGTTTTGTCACGGATTGCCAAAGGGGGAGTTTGTTAGGTTCTAAGACTTTAGGAACTAATGTATTAGAACTTCAATTTGTAATATGTTGGCAAACCAGGATCAAAACATAGAGTCTAGGTTTAGGCTTGCTCAAAGTGTGATTTATTGTAAAATTGGAATTGAGTGATTGCAGAAGTTATTGGACAAAATCTGCAAGGCTCGATCGATTAAAAATTAGACTCGATCGATCAAAACTTGTGCAGATTTATTTTTCTGTATAATTTCCAATTCAGCCCAAGCCCATATGACATGTAGGGTTAAGTGTTTTACTTCAAGTATAAAAGGAAAAACCCTAGCTATGTTTTAGAAGTCTTTTGGAGAGTTGAGTGTTGAATCTTCTGTGAGATCTAGAGGTGTTTACTTTTATACATACACAGAGTTATCAAGATCAAGATTCGCGTCAAGAACTTGATGATCTCTTCAGTTGCTGCTTAAAAAACTTTAAAGAAGATCTAAAATCTTTGAGTGGAGTCTCAAAGTCACAAGTAGGAGAACTTGTGGTTGCTGCAGATCAAGGAAAGAAGTAGTCCGTGGACTCGAAGCTGTCACGTGGTTGTGGTAGTAAGTTTTCTACTCGAGATAACAGTAGGATGTTAATGGTCTAAGTTCTATTGTAAAAACTTCATTTCTTTTATAATGGATTTGTTTTACCTTGAGGATAGCTAGGTTAAGTCCTCCACAGGTTTTTTACCGGTCAGGTTTTCCTAGGTTATCATATCGTTGTGTTCTTTATATTTCCGCATTATTTACATGATATGATTTTATTGTGTTAACCTAGAACTGAATAATTTATCTAAGTAATTACTTGGCTAAATAATTAGGTTAAACAACTTGTGTTAAGGGGTCTAAAAACGTACATAATCCAAACATTATAGAGAGATAAATCAAAATTATCCCAAACATTAACTGTGCATATATTGCAATATAATCTCCAATTATTATTTATGTAAATATATTAATTTATACATAGATAGTGGAAATATGCTTGCCAACTTATTAATAATAGAGATATGGTGGTACCAAGTACCAACTTATTAATCATAAAATGTTTTTTTTTTTTAATAGAAAAATTCTTAAAATGTATTGATATTATTCTTGTTCTCCTACTAATAATTGTGTTGCTTGACAAATGGTCTTGCAAGTAAAAAAATCTATGGTATGTTACACGATTGATTTATTTTTCATTGCGATGGCTTCTAGCCCGCTTGGAATTTTCAGTACGATGTTGAAAGTAGATTGGCCAATGAGAAAAAAGGCTTTTTCCCATTGATTGTAATTGGTTAATGGAGTTGTTGGGAGTTGATTTGGAACGACTTAAAACTAAAATCTCATCATTATCACCATATTCATTGGTTTTGATCCAAGACTTATTGCCCAAAAGATTAAGTAGAGAGAGAGAGAGAGAGAGAGAGAGAGAGAGATTGTTTGGTTGGAGTGATTTGAGGGGGGAGAGAAATCAAGGAAGAAAAAGAATGTTTGGATTGTTTGGTTGGCCTCCATAAACCAATCTTTTCAATTTAGAGAGAAAATTGGAGAGAAAAGAGAGCTTAAAAACAAATGAAAATTTTTGCCCCCATTTTAACATTGAGTTTGGCCTCTTTTATGATCTTAACAAAGTGAGCAAATTGAAAAATTAGAACTTTCATGAGATTATAAAATAAAAAACATACTTCAAACAAATAATTGTGTGCTATAAGTATGGCTTTAATAAAAAAATTAATGCTACTTAAATTCAAAAAAAAAACTTGATTATAATTGTTTTAAGCCCATTTAGTTATGACTAAAAGAGTTTGTTGATTAGAATTAAAAGATATTTGTTACCTCAACAATCAAAAAATGACGCTGTTAAAATTATTTTTAAATAAAATTGTCTTTTGATAAAAAATTTCTTCGGCATTCCTAATGTTATTAGGTCCACTTTTATTATTAAAAAAAAAAAAAAAATTGCTTGGGTCCATTACTTCTATTTATCAAGTGATTGGCCATTATTTATGGTGGTTGAATAAGAGATCTGAGATTTAATTCTTGCGTATATCAAAAATTGATTGGTGTTTTGGTTTGATGATATAAGAGCACAATCATTAGAAGCGAATATCATAGATTAAATCTCTATTAAAAAAAAGTGATTGGCCATTACTTCTGGAATATGTGCTAATATTAGTAACATTTTGTTAATATTTATCACCCAAAAATCTGTTATAGGTAATCATTGTTTATAAATATCGAATCAGTAAAAGAGGCCCAATACTATAGGCAATAAGCAATAGTAACAAAAAAATTTTAAATTTAATATTTAGAAATTATTAACACTTTATTAGTTTTCTATATGCTAGATATAAACACAAACACACACACACACACAAGAAAAAGAAGAAGAAGAAGATATGATAAAATGCACATTGCACTCTTTAAGTTTAGTTAAAATTTATTTTAGTTCTCTAACTTTACTCTTATTTAATGGAGTCTTCTAAGTTTCAAATTTATTCAGTTCAGATAAAAAAAATTGCCATTAAGTACGCAATTAACTAATAAAAAAAATGTTATGAAAAAAAATCTTACATAAAAAAAAAAAAAAAAAAAAAAAAAAAAAAAAAACTATAAAATATTTTTATTAATTTTATATTTTTTTATGCAAAAATAATATTTTTTTAAAGGAAATTTTTTAACAAAATTAGACATGATCCTGAATTGAATCAATTAGAATTTCAGAGACAATTAAACAAAATTAGACAAAATTAGACTAAAATCTTTTTTAAAAGCAATTAAATGAAAGTAAAATTAGATGATTGAGCTGAACTTCGGCTAAATTTTGAAGGTACAATTTGCATTTTAACCAATATTTATAATTGAGTGACCAAAATGCCACACAAAGAAAGCAATTTACCGACAAAAAAGGGAATTCATTTTATTTTTCCCCCTCCCTCACACAATTGTAATAAATCCAAAAACGATTGTCCTCTTCATAAACAAACATTCTAAATTTATTATTATGCTATGATAATTCCATCTAATGCAACAGTTAACTAGCTGTCCGTATTCTGCAATAGCTAGCTTAATCTGCACCATGGACATTCAAAAAAACATTTGTGGTAATAATAGTCTACTTGACAACATCAATAATTGAACGTTTCAAAACCTGTTAATGGACTATAGCATGTTAGGAATGAAATGAGCACCTTCACTATCACAACGGTGTATGGAAAAAAAATTCCAGTCAATACTGATAGTGATAGCATAGTATGAATCGATGAGCACGTTCACTATCAGACCTTTCAAATCAATACGGTGAAAGCACTTGAAATCCAAATTCAATTTAGATTTTCAACTACAAAAAATCATATACTATATAATAAAAGTTAAGTTTAAACACCGTAGTTGCACCATGTGACTTCACCAAATTGAAGAAATTTTATTAAATTTTTAGATTTTTAAAGAACTAAAAAAGAATAATATATTACCAGGACTCTAATTCATTCTTATCATTAAATAAAATTAGATTTTCTCTATAAAAAAATTAGATAAACATTATTTTTTTATTTGTTAGGATATATTTCTTAAATTAAGGGATAATATTTAACATACAAAAATTTAATTTAGATAATATTTATCATCTAATTAACATTATTTTTTTATTTGTTAGGATATAATTCTTAAATTAGGGGATAATATTTAACATACCAAAATTTAATTTAGATAATATTTATCATCTAAATTTTCAAAATTTTAATATTATTTTATTAGAATATCAAGCTACAAAACTTGATTATTAAGGGATAACCATAATCCAAATTCTTCAAGAGATGATTAATATAAATCTATCCCAAGAAACAGTATCTATCTCCAATAATTTGATAATCTCTATCTATTCCAAAAAATAGTATATATCTCCATTAATTTGATAATTTCTACGTTGATGACATTAATATATATATATATATATATCAAAATTCCTTATAGCTATCAACCACGTTTTCTTTCTCTCTCTCTCTCTCTCTCTCTCTCTCTCTCTCTCTCTTTTAATTTTTAATTTTTTATATGTTACGTTATGTTGAATCAACTCTCTTTTTTTTTTTTTCTTTTCTTTTTTTCATTCTATTCATATGACCTTTTTCTAATTCCAATTTTTATGGGATAAAAACAAACACATTGATTAAATATCTTTAATTTCAATAAGATTTAAATGAATTATATTTCAAATGGAACTCTACCAATATATATAACCCTATATATCCTTTTTGGAGTGAAGCTTATTTCAATATGTGAATGCCTAAATCCCATGACAATGCAGGTATGCATTCTTTCTTCTTTTAGTATTATTATTTTCATTTGTTTATTTTCTTTAGTGTTATTATTGGTTTTTTTTCTTCATGTGATTTTAATTAATGAATTCAAAACATATGAAAACATTGTCAAGTTTCTAAAGGCTCCTTCTTTGTTTTTGTATTTTGTTTTTATTAAATTGATTAGGTTTTGTGTATTGGTTGCCTTTTGTTTAAATTAATTTTCTTAGCTTTGATCTAATTTATATGCTTAGGGTTAGGGTCTTAGAATTAATGATTAAATATGGTTAGAATTAATAGATTAATTTTATCAATTTTCTTATTTGAATTTTATGTTACATCAAATTATCAAGATGTTCTACACGTTTATTCTTGAATTATCAACTTTAATTTTAATTTATAATATTATCAAGATTATATTAATTTTATATGTATCAATTGTTTAATACTTTTTTAAAATAATTATCGATTTAAAATTCAATTTGGAATTATCAATTTAATTTAGTTTTAGGAAGAAATCTTGCCCCTTATTTTAGTGAGATAATTATTTACACTTGATAATTTTTTTCTTTTATCTTTATTGAATATATTAAAATATATAATTATTTATATATTTATTTTATAAGTTTTTTCATAAAACCGTGCAACGCATAGGTCTATAACTAGTATAAATAAAAATTAAGATAAATATTCAATTACGTTAGTCCTTTCAACTTGGCTCCCATTATTCGCATTATTGTGCGTGTATAAATATCCTCACATATCATTGGTTCTTTATCGCTTATAACTTTTCCATTTACTTCATCTGTTGTAAAGATGTTCAGTATGGGGAAAATGAATCATAAATACCTGCCTTTATTCCTTGCCACTTGTTTGTTCTTCATTTCTCTTTCTCAAACTACCTCTAATACTTCCTCTCAACATCATTGCCTCCATGATCAAAGTGCTCATTTGCTGCAACTAAGGCAAGAATTTGTTGAAAAGAAAATGTATTTTGATTACAATGATTACTATAATGGTTCTTATCCAGAGATGATGTCTTGGAAGGTAGATAGTGATTGTTGTTCTTGGGATGGGGTCACATGTGATGCAGAGAATGGTGAGGTGATTGGCTTAGACCTGAGCAACAGTTGGCTTTATGGGCCTCTCAACTCTAACAGCAATCTCTTCAGTTTGCGTCACCTTCGGAAACTCAACCTTGACTCCAACAACTTCTCTTCCTCCACAATCCCATCTGAATTTGGCCAGCTTGTGAGGTTAACCCATCTCAACCTCTCTTTTTCCTTCTTACATGGCCCAATTCCATTGGAAATTTCATGGCTATCCAATTTGGTTTCACTTGATCTCTCCTTCAATTATTTTAAGTACTTTGTTGGTGGTGATTATTATTATAAATTGTTGGATCTCAGAAGAATTCATCTTGAAGCACTTTTCCAGAACATGACATATTTGAGAGCGCTTCATCTAAACAAAGTGAACATTTCATCGTCACTACCTTAATCCCTGCAAATTTGTCTTCCTTGACTTCTCTTTCTCTGTCTTGGTGCAAGTTGCAGGGTAAATTTCCCTCAGATATTTTCCTGTTGCCCAAGATACAAGTCATTAATCTATCATATAATCGAGAACTCGTTGGTTTTCTTCCCAAATTTTGGTCTTTTAGTTCCTTAAAGGAATTGCGTCTTTGGACAACAAATTTTTCTGGGGAATTTACCAATTCAATCGATAACCTTGGGTCCTTGAATGTTTTGGATCTTTCCGAAACAAATTTATTTGGGGAATTGCCCAATTCAATCAGCAACCTCAAGTCCTTGAATTATTTGGATCTTAGTTCAAGTAATATTTCAGGGGCAAGTCCCCCTTCTATTGGAAACCTATCACAACTTACTTACCTTTCCCTCTCATATAACAATTTACATGGCCAACTTCCTTCCACATCGGGAAACCTTGCAAAACTCACTCATTTGAGTCTTGACAATATCCTTTACTATCGGGAAGTACCATCTTTCTTGGGAAATCTTACACAACTAGAAGACTTAAGCCTTTCGAATAACAATTTTGACTGTGGCTTCCCAATTTGGCTAACAAATATTACTAAACACCGTTCGATAGTTTTCTTGAGAAATCAGTTGAAAGGGAAAATCCCATCCGAAATAAGTAGACTTCCTAATTTGTCAAGCCTTGACTTGTCTCAAAGCTCATTCATAGAGGCCATTCCCTCGGTTTTGTTTACAATCCCTTCATTGTATACACTAGTTCTAGATCAAAATCAGCTCATTCTCCCTCTCAAATTCCAAAATATCTCTTTATCACCACTATATTACCTTGGGTTGAGTGAAAACAAAATGAATGAATTGATGCTAGGGTCAATTGTCAATTTCACTAAGTTACAATACCTACGACTTTCTTCAATCAACCTAGAGGGCATGGTGGAATTGAACAATTTCTTCAAGCTTAAAGAGCTTCAGTCTCTTGATCTTTCAGGTAACGAAGTATTTGTTTCAAAAGCAAACATCAATTCAACCCTTCCCAAATTTTCATCTTTGTGGTTGTCTTCATTCAATTTGTCTAAATTTCCAACTTTTCTAGAAGCCCAGAATGAATTGCAAAATTTAGACCTTTCCAACAACGACATTGAGGGTAACATACTTTTGGAATGTTGGAAAAGAGACATTGGAATACCTAAATCTTTCCCATAACCTTTTACACAAATTTGAGCAACCTCTAGTAGTTCTTCCATGGAAAAATATGTACCTTTTAGACTTTAGTTCCAACATGTTGCAAGTGTCATTTCCTATTCCCCCATTGTCTGCACAATAGTTTTTGGCTTCAAAAAATAAATTGACCGGAAGTATCCCCCCAATGATATGTAAGGTGCATGCTCTAGAAGTCCTTGATGTGTCTAATAACCAATTGACTAGTCAGATTCCACAATGTTTGCTGAACTCAAGCAATTCTCTTGTAGTATTGGCTATGAAAAATAACCACTTTCAAGGAAACATGCCTGAAACATTCAAAAATGGATGTAGTTTGGTGACACTAGAGTTGAATCACAACCAAATACATGGGAAGATTCCATAATCACTTGTCAAATGTAAAATGCTAGAAGTTTTGAATCTTGGAAATAACAAACTGAATGATACATTCCCTTTCTGGTTGGAGTCTTTACCAGAGTTACGGATTCTTGTCTTGCGAGCAAATAGATTCCATGGTCCTATATGGGATCCTCATGTAAATTTTGGCTTATCCAAGCTACATGTCATTGACCTCAACAGCTAACAAGTCTCACATTTCTTGAGTATTTAAACCTCTCTCAAAATCAACTTTTTGGTCCAATTCCCCAAGGTGGGCAATTTTCGATGTTTCAAAGTTCCTCTTTCAAGGGAAACATTGGATTGTGTGGCTTTCAGTTGTCAAAGAAATGTGGAAATAATGAGATGCCAATTTCTGAAATGAGAAATGAATCATCATTGGGAAAAGGATCTGGCTGGAAAGTGGTAGTAATAGGATATGCTTGTGGATTGGTTATTGGACATGTTGTCATCTTAAGAAGGACACACTGGCTTGTGAGAAATTTTGGAGTGAACTTACATATGTGAAGATTAAGACTAGTAGAGGCAATTGCTATAGATTTATAGCGATTGTAATGATTGTATTCTAAGTGTGTAATTTTTTTTTTTTTGAGAGATAATTACAACATACTGCTAACCCTACAACTCCAATACTTTCCCCCCTAGACCCCCAAGTACTTTGTGCATAGGGAGATACCAATTCAGCTATAAGGCCTTTGGCATTTTAGTGTGTAATTAGTTAAGCCTTGTTGAGTGTAATGAAATAATTATAAGACTCTTAGAATTATATTTTATTATAATACAAAAAAAAAAAAAAAGAGCATGCGCACCAATATCATATAAGTATGTCACCATCTCGTTATAGCTTAATATAAATCACTACATCACTTCTCGAAATAAAAAAATATATATATATGGTTCAGGGGACAATCTAGAGTCGTGATTTGTGGTTAAAAAAAAGTTTTGAATATCATTGGTGTGATTAAGAGAGAAATGGAAGTAGTTTGTAATGGTGAAAGGCCACAAAAAATAAACAAAGTCACGTGGTGATGGAGAAATGTCCAAACAGAAAAGGAAAATGAATTGACCAACGTTGATTCGAATCTTAAGAAAAAAAATAAACAAACCTCTATGAGATTCCAATTGAACAAAAAAATCCAATATTGCCCCCACATTCTACGAAAAAACCAGAAACCATAATAGAATTTCACAGCCATTAGAGATAATGAATTTCCCCCCCTCCCCCCACCAAAAAAAAAAAAAAAAAAAAAAAAAAAAAAAAAAAAGAAAAAAAAAAAGAGAACTTTTGCTGAACTTTATTCCAAATTCGCTTAAAAAACTGGACTTGGTATTGTGAATAACAAATGGGCAGGTAGCATCTTGTACATAAATTATGAGGAAGTCAAAATCCCCAAATCCTTCACTTTCGTATATAACATAAACACCAAACCAAACACACAAAATTCTATAAAATCCTAGCCCAGAATCTCCAAATCAAGCTCACAAAATTCTCCTAAGTACTAACCCCTTTTTTTAAACAAGAACAAAAAAGGTGATCCAAAATAGAAACAGATTAAGACGGCTGTGGTGTCCGTCTCTGATGAGTCTGATCCCAGTCGCCGAACCTCAGCTACCATTGAACTCATTCATTGATCCCACCCCAACAACCCAATCGTAAACAACAAAGCCAAGTGTGCGTGTCTATGAGAGAGAGAGAGAGAGAGATATGAAAATTGAAAAGTCAGAGAAGGAACTAATATCTAACGTTTCTGTGTGGGAGAGATATATATTAAAAGTAAGAGGTGGATTAGCTGAACAACAGTGGTTACCAACGAAAGTACTCTAACCCAACCATATTACTCAATACTCAAATATTTTTAAATTTTACCAAAATAATATTATGTTTGTCCCTAAATTTTACAAAATCTTATTTTTATATCTTCTTTTTGTTTAATTTTTTTAGGAAAATGCCAATGGATGCTCTTAGGACATCGGTTAATAATCTATTTGAAAAAAGTTTTCATGGGAAAAGAAAAAAAAAAATTTAATAGTTTTTTTTATTTTCCATAAAAGTAAGTGTTAAAAATTTCTTAAAATGAATTATTAACTATTGCTCTAAGGGCACTTGTTAGCATGACCCTTTTATTTTCCCCTATGTTTTAAGAGAAGAGAGATATAAAAGGTAAGCAAAAATACATATTTACTCTTGTTTTTAACTGAGGTAGGGGTAGGTTATGAAGCCTTAAGAAAGTGAACCTCAGGTAGGTAAAGTGACATTTTTCAAACCACAGGTAGGCAATGTAAATTCGGGCCAAACTACAGGTGAGTTTCCTGTAATTACCCTCTTTTTTTTTTAATGTACAAGAATTTTAGTTGATAGTCTTGGTAAGGAAAGTCGCAAAACAAGTGTAGTTTGCTAAAATAAAAAGATAGAAGCTCGTGAACAAGCTGCGAGGAAGGGCTAATTAGAAGAGAGAAAAGAAAAGTAAACTTTGATGCTGCTATCATGGATGCTAGGGTGGTCTTAACAGTAACATGCAGGGATTGAAGATGGAAGATTCACTCATGCTTAGGACTAATTTTCTTCATCAGGGAGGTAGATGCATTATGGGAGAAGCCTAAGATATCAAGCCGACCTTGCTTGCTCTATCCAATGCCGCAAGTCCAAAGAGTCTAAACAATATTTTAGAAGGTGGTGTTGTGAAAGTTTTAAATCTTTTGAACTTTGAAGTCTTTTGAATTGTCGTCTCATTGGACTACTGTTTCAACAATTGATGATATGTTAATGTGATCAACCCAAACTAATTTTGTTGAGGATCTATTGTTGACATAAAATAATTTGGGACCTAAGATTTATTGATGTTGTTGGGATATTTCCATTGTAAGAAGAGATCTAATTATTCTTACCATTTAAAAAAAAAAAAAAAAAAAAATACAACTTGGCCCAATAAGCTTTTGAATGTAATAGGTTTGGACCTATTTGGCTATTTCCATCTCTGACCTAGGTTTCGGTATACTTTTGGATGGCAAAGATAGATAAATGCCCACTCATTCTAATAGAGAGCATAAGATATGTTGGTTTTTTTCTTTTAACTCAAACCCAGATAATCCTGTCTTTCATGGGATGTGCATAAAATATGTTGGTTTTTTTTTTTTTTTTTTTTTTTTTTTTTTGGGTGCATAAAATATGTGGTTATGCGCACAAAAAGTGTACAAATAAAATATTTGTCATACTAATAATATTGCCTCACTACGTTTCAGCTTACAGGACGCATTAGATTTGGATGTTATGTTGGTGGACTTAGGGGACCTATTTATTAACCAAAAACAAAATTTGATCTTAGCGTGGGTATTTGGTTCATATCTTTGACAAGTTTTAAATAATAAAATCATTCTATATAAACTTTAAATTATTTCAATAACATTTTGCTTCAACCAAGTGTTGTTCAATTTCTTCTCTAAAAAAAGTGCTGTTCAATTATGTGAAGAAAAATGCACTCTAACCCACGATCGACATTACATCACACTAATCATTTTAGACTAAGCAAAAAATGATTGATCATGATTGAGCTTTGATTGGGTATTTTGGATTCTCCATTTTTCTTCTTTTTAGGAGGGTTAAGCTATGATTTCTTTCTCTACTTCATGCTTTTCTAATGTAATTTGGCTGTTTCTTTTAAATCACTAGGAACAAATTATTTATGAAGCCATAGCTGCCTTATACTAAATAACAATTTATACTTTTGTTCTTCTTTCAAGCAAAAAATCTAACGAACTGGTTTTTATGTCCTAATAATAATAATAATAATAATAATAGGTGAAGCTGAGAAAAACTCAAATTAGAATTTCCAATTAGAGTTCCAATTTTGCCCCATGTGTCCTAAATTATTTATTCTTAAAGAATTTTATTTCTTAATTTTAGAATCAAATGTGGGACCACATCATATATATTTATCCAAGTGAGTTATTAAGTATAAAAACCAAAGAGTTTAAAATAAATGAATCGTAAAAAAAAAAAAAAATGAACAATTTACATTTTAAATATAATTAATTTTACCATAATGGGAAGCGCTTAGAGAAAACCTCGTACTTTTGGCTCAATGCTCACTAGTATCCTTATGGGACTAAGATAACAATTATAGCTTACTGATTCCCCTACTTGCATGCTTGGACTAGGAATTTACTTTGGTAACACCTAGGTAGAGAAGACACTCCAATCATTGCATTCTACTCTTTTTTAATTCATTAAAAAAAAGTGTAATGTTTACAATTTTTTCATAACACTTTTACAACAAATTTTAAATGGTAGATTGTTATTGGTTGATATAGATGGCAAAAAAGTAATTTAAGTTGTAGATTCAAATTAGAACCAATAACAACTTGCTATTTATGATTTATTATGAAAATATTGTAAAAATGTTATAGACATAGCATTTCTCTAAAATATATATATATATATATATATATATATATATTGTTTTATGTAATAAATTTGGTTGACAAGTTGAAACAATGGTGTAGTTCGAAGCTTATTTTTTTTGGTTTTGTTGTCAAATTCTTCATGGTTGCAAATAGGAAACACTTGGTAGACAAATCGAGTAACAAGCCAAAATCAAAAGAAATCAGCTGTGACAGTTCTCACAGACACTGACATTTTGACCATCAATAGCCGAACAGTACTGGACCTGACATTTGTACTGTTCTAGTGGACCCCATACCTCGACCCCCACAAAAGCCCATGGTGGAAAAAGTTCGGCCCGATCCGTGAAAACAGGAGACACACACAATGACTCGAATCAAAGAGACAACCCTCTTCTCATGTCCATTAGGCCCAAAATGTGAAATCCAACACATAGGCCCTAGCAATAGTATTCAGTGCGGGCGGGCTCACTGGAAATATCTTCCATAACTTCAATGATGGCTTCATCACCGTAAATTGCAATGTAGTCAAAATAATATCTTACAGTTACATGGATTTAATAAGGTTGAAAACAACGTAATTATGAATGAGCAAATGTCACTTACCTCATCACAACATAATAACAAAATGACTTAAATCCAAACATTATGGGGGTAAAATCAAAATTACCCCAAACAGTAACCATTTAAATATTGCAATATAATATCCAATTTATTTATTTATGAAAATATATTAATTTATATGTAGATCAGTAGAAATACGCTTGCCAACTCATTAATATTGGAGATATGGTGGTACCAACTTATTATTCATAAAATGTATTGATGTAGTTTTGTTCTCCCACGAATTGTGTTGCCCTAACAGATGGTCTTGCGGGTCAATTAATCCATAGTATGTTACATGATTGATTTATTGTCCAAAGTGGTGGGTCCTAGCCCCCTTGGAATTTTCAGTACAATGGTGAAAGTGGATTGGCCAATGAAAAAAAGGTTTTTTTCCCATTGATTGTAAATGGTTAATGGAGTTGTTAGGAGTTGATTTGGAAGGACTTAACACTGACATGGAAACTTGCCAAGAAAATTGAGCAAGGTGATAGAATCAATTAAAAGGTAATTGTGTTCAAGGGTTGTTTCGAGGCAACCAACCTCCAAGGAAAGGAAGAAAAAATGAAGAATAGGAAGAACAGAGGAAAATTGGGAGTTTAGGAAAGAATGAATTCAATAAAGTTGGTATAGTTTCTGCTTACCCCTCTCATACATCCCTCTCTACCTTATTTACAGTTTAGTCCACTCAACCCGGTAGTTACAATTAGTTACAGCACCAATTACCCTTAGCTGGCATTAGCTGGCATATAACCAACTACTAGCTCAGCACTAACATACCGACACACAGAAGTATAACACACACACACACACCCACTACATACTTCTATCAAGTCAATCAAATCAGTACAACTCTTATCACAAGGATTTCATTCCATTAACAAAAATTTTTGTCAAGAGGACTTGAAGAAAAGCTAGGTAATACTGTCTTTAAAGTCTATACATTATCTATCAAGATTAAGGCACTGAAATTTGTACATAGAGATAAAATTTGAATCATTCTTTCTATTATTGTTTGTTGACTCAAATTTTTTTGTTTTTTGTTTTTGTTTTTGTTTTTGTTTTGTTTTGTTTTTTTTTTTTTTTTTTTTTTTTTTTTTTTTTTTTTTTTTTTTTTTTTTTTTTTTTTTGTAGTGTTGTTCACGTTCCTCTAATATTATCTTCTTACAATTCACCATTTATTATTTTTAGATGAAATGATAAGACTATTGAAAGATTAGTATGACGAAATTTTCTAAGTTGATCTTCTTTTATAATAGGCTGTTTGCTTTTGCTAGGTTGAGATTTTCATAAATAATAGCATACATATGATGTTCCTCAATGTTTTTAACCTACCTTAGATGGGAATTTGGTAGATAAGGTGATTTAAGTAATAATTATGGTGCATGGAGTAGTTTACTAGGATATAAAACATACCAATTCCTTAATCAACATGTTGTCTTGGCAAACCATTAGCAGCTGAATCTTTTAAAATAAAAAAATTCTTAAAGATGGTTATAGGCTTATAGCTTAATAGGTTGGCATGTATTTAATGGTATGTCCACAACATTCATGGTTCTAATCCCTCCTTCCACTCCCCCGCTATAACTATTAAATTACTAGGAAAAAAAAAATCATAAAGATGGTTGTATTATAAGATTTTGTAATGCATCTTCATATATCATGTATAGTATGTAAGTTAAAACCCCAAAAAATATCATAAAATCTAAAACAAAAAATTCTAGAATAACTATATATTTATCATGTAAGGACTTAATTTGTGTCGATCCTAAACTCGTATTGGGTTCGAACGCTAAAGGCCCAAACAATAAATTTGTAGAGCGTGGATATAAAAGAACTAGATTAACTTCAAAAGAAAAACGATTAAACTTAACGCTTCTAGATGGATTAATACAGATATTACGACCAATTTATTCTTGAAACAAGCTAAGTTCTTTATTTCGTAAGATTTTCTTCTAAGCATCAATTGTTTAGAAGTTCCCATCCCTTCTCTTAATGCATTCTTCCATGTTATATACAGCCTTCTTGGTGTCATCTTCACCACACACATGTAGGTTGGATTCAGGGGATCCCTTCCTATCCCATCCAACACGTCCTAGAACCTCCAACCAGCAGCTGTAAGGCTGCTTCATCACTGTTCAGGCATCACCTCTACATTAATGCAGTCAGAGAGTTGGTTGAGAGGTAATTAATGCCGAGACAGTAGTTGTTAAAGATATTTGTTTATCTTTTCTTTCTTACCCTTGCCCTATGTCCCACCTTTAGTGGTAATGTAGCTTCGAAGTGTGTTTGTGACAATACAGCGTTCAGGTCGTCCTCGGACACATATTACCGAGAAGGATTTTGTCCTCGGACGAATATTGGACCCATCTCATGTGATATATACTTCTTTTTTCATTTGGTTCCCCTTATAACCTTATGTGGGCCTCCTCGGATGGTTTAACATCCTCGGATGGGCCACAGGCCCAGTTAACACGATTTTAATAATTATTGATTAACTGGCCCCCACAATAGCCCCTCAAAATCTTGCTTTTCGACTCCTCGGGAGAAAATGTTGATTTTGATGTCACAAGCACATACCCTTTTATGTTTTGGGTATGCTCCTGACGCTTCAGCGTCCCGAGCGTGGCAGCATTAAATTTTGGCGACGCACTTGTCCCCCACGTTCAACGGTAAGATGTAAATCGAATGATGGAGGGTCTGTCTCATTTTGAGAGTGGAAACTTTCCCGCTCATGACCTCTGCACGACTATAAAGGAATTTTCAAATCAATTCTCTTTCTTACCTTCAGCGATCACATAATTCTAGAACTCATACACTAAACCTGTCTTTCTCCTTTTTCGTCGTTTTCCTAGGCATCTACAAATACTAAAATCTTGTCCGAGGACCCTCTTTCAAACCTGTAATTCTTCTTAAAACCTTTTTAGCTTTCATCTTAAACTCGTTTATTTCTCTATGAAACCCTTTAGGAAAGTGGGGAAAGAGGGTAAGTTTGATGTCTAGTTGCGTCCAAGGAAGGTATGAGAAGTTTCTGCGCTAAGTATAGGATCCCCTCAATAGTGGGTATGAGGTATGCAGCCCAGGGGAAATGGGCCGGTGCTAGAAGAACAAGGGAAGTGGTTATTCCCATGATTGCCTTCATAGAAGGCGGGATGACCATCTCCATGGGTACTATTACTAGGAATTACCTTAGGTTCTTTAGGTTATCACCAACTCAGTGTGCCCCAAACATGTTTAGGGTCCTGGGAAGTATAGAAGCCTTGAATGAGAGAATGGACCTAAACCTGACCCATTATGACGTGAATTGTGTGTACAACCTCCACCATTTGAAGGGGTAGGGATATTATCTCAAGTCGAGGTATCCCGTGGTGAAGCTAATTTAGTGCCTTCCCACTTCAAACAAGAACTTAAAGGAGGATTTCCTTATCTTTTCTGGGGAATGGCATGATGGTCTACCATGCCCCATGGAGGAAGAAGAACTAGGTGGGAATGCAGACATGGATTCATAACGTTCGGTTTATACATACATATTTTCCCCTTCTTTTTTTTTTGTTTTTTTGTTTTAAGTCTCAGTATTCTTATCCCTAATGACGCTTCATTTCAATTCAATGATTTTGCAGATAGACGTTCTACCAAGCCCAAACTTAGTTTAGTCAACAAAGCAAGTTTGGACAGGGTGTTAAAAGCCGAGATATATGTGAACAAAGCAGACGGCCAACTCCGGGCAGCCCATTTGATCCTTGGCTACACCCCCCTCTCGTTTGCTTTCCAAGCACCGAAGTGCGTGATCAAAGCCCGCGATCCCCGGCTTCACCATATTAGCGTTGCCTACTAGGGGTTCATCATTCTAGAAGGTGTTCCACTTCCTAAGGACACCTCCCGCACTAAGCCCCTTTTTGTTGCCGCTATCTCAACAGGAGCCTCTTCATCCCAGCTTGCCCTCAGGGAAGAGGAAGTAGAAGAGAAAGAGGAAGAAGAAGAAAAAGAGGAAGAAGAAGAAGAAAATCCAGAGGAAGTTGTAGAACTATCAGACTCCTCGGACGATTTTGGGATTTTCAATCAAACTATACAATCCGAGGAAGATCTCGACGAGATGGGAATACAAAGGAAGCCCCAGAAAAGTCTAATGGAGCTGATAGAGAATCAGCCTGGGAAGAGTGCACTGGGAAAATCAACGCAATCCCAGATTCCTCATTTTCCCACCAGGTCTCCTCCTCCTGCTCCTCATCAACCTTCTCATCAACCTCCCCAGCCGGTTAGAGTTGATGCTGTCGAACTGAAAAGGCGTAGTGAGCAGAAAGGGAAAGATGTGGTAGATACAGGAAAGTCTCGTTCGACCCGCGAAGAAGATGCCCAACGAGTTGCCAAGTAGCAGAAGATTAGCCATACTCTTCAGCAAGGCCAGGAGAGGTCTAACACTCAACCTCTTGAGTCACAAGCCTGGCTGCCAGCACCCATGCATGGTGGGGAGCCCCTACGAGATGATGCATCTATTAGGGACTTCAACGGTGGCATTGGGTGCCACGTAGCCTCGGCTGTAGAGGAGGCTTTGTTACTCCCAAAGGACATGGCCAAAATAAAAAATGCAAGGAAGAATGAACTCATCCTTAACAATAAAAGATATTTGGGAATGGTATAGTGCTAACTCTTTTCTTTTTCTTTTTGCAATCATTACTCACTAATGTGTACTCTTTATTGACTATAGTGTTAATTTCTTCCTTTCAGGTTATCCAAAACACTTTTAGACTGGATGAGATGCTTAATAACTGCTACAATCAGTTAAAAGATGAAAGGAAAAGACGGGCGTCGGCTGTACAAACTTTAACAATATCCGAGCAAAACTTGGTGGACATGAAGAAAAAATTAATTGCTGAGGAGCAAGCTTGCAAAAGCTCTGACTCGGCCTTGGAAGGCTTCCAAAAGCAAGTTGAGGACTAGAGAAAGTGCTTGCGCGAGACAAATGAAGAATTGAAGGCTGCCCGGGAGCAAGTGGCAGTCCTTAAAAAGCACTTAGAGGAAACCCAAAAATTAAGGGAGCAAGCTAAAAAATCCAGAGAGGAAGCCGAGAGGGCAAAGGCTGAGACCGAACAGGTAACGAACGAGGTCGAACAGAAAGGTTACGACCTTGGCGTGGCTGAGACAGAGGAGACCCTAAGGGTAAAGGTGCCAATGGTGTGTCGCATTTATTGCGCCCAAACCTAGTATGAAGCCCTTAACCGAGCTGGGGTTGAGGCTTCATCCGAGTTAAGGAAGGCAGAGAATGTGTTCTATCCTACAGCAATCCGCGCCTCGGATCCTCCATCCACTCAAGCCGAAGACACTCCCTCAACCACTAATCCTAATCAGGAGGCTTTGCCTCAAAATCTTCCTCCCCCTGGCCAACCAGAACCAGCTAAAGAGACTAATGCCCCTCAAGAAGCCTCCTTGGACAAGACTGTAGCAGCTTCTGAGGCAGAGGTAGCCTCTCAAGGCTTTCAACAGGATTTGGCTTCCACAGTCATGCCAGTTAGGGGAGTCACTAAGGACAAGGAGGGAGTCATTACCTCGGAGGCAGATAAATCAGCCAACCAAGCTCCCAAGCTCCAAATTAAGTTGAAAAAATAGGCCTTATTTTACAATTTGATTAGGACTTTTGTAAGGATTTTCTGTCTATTTGCTTATTTTTGTTGCCATTTTATCTTATTTTTGTACTTGTTCGCTCTGTTATCTTAGCTTGAATGGATTCATCTTGACTATCTTTCGTTTGCAAGAGAAAAAATAACTTATACACATTAACAGTTGGCGGTTAAAATGGGTGATAAACATTAATACTATGAGATCTTAGGGAGACATTTTGGATACATATGCATTCCTTCTAATAAATTGAAACTTAAGGGAATTTTCAAAAGTTGGATAAAGTTGGGTCTAAAGTACTTCAGTTATACATTAGATGATGTTCATAGGCTTATTGGGGTTTATATCTTCAATAGATAATTAAAAACCCTGTGAACTTAGGACGATATTTGAGAATCTGTTATTCTGGAATGCATAAGCCCAAGTGGTACTAGCATTTTAATAGCGAGAGGCTGTATTAGTTTCTATGGAACCCACTTAGTGACCTAATAGATTTCACAAGGTATAAATTTCCACTAAGCTTGTGGTTCGAGGACCTGACATAACTTAATTTCTGTTTAATACTTCACAAAATGTCATAGGGTATTAATTTCCACTAAGCTTGTGGTCCAAGGACCTGATATAACTTAGTTTCTGTTTAATACTTCACAAGATGTCATAGGGTATTAATTTCCACTAAGCTTATGGTCCGAGGACCTGACATAACTTAGTTTCTATTTAATACTTCATAAGATGTCATTAGATGTGGAAACATAAGATGCATGATCAGCATAAATTAAAAGAAACCCAAACTAGATTACTTTTATTATTAATAATACCTCTTGAGATTGTTTACATTCCAAGGATGGAGTACAGCTTTTTCATCTAGGTCTTCCAGATAATAGGCTCCTATTCCGGTTACTGAAGTAATCCGATAAGGCCCTTCCTAATTAGACCCCAATTTTCCCCAAGCTGGATTCTTGGTGGTTCCCAGAACTTTCTTCAGCACCAGATCTCCTACCGCTAACGATCTCAGCTTTACATTAGTATCATAGCCTTGCTTGAGTTTATGCTGGTAGTAAGCCAATTGGATCATTGCATTCTCCCTTCGCTCTTCGATCATGTCTAAACTTTTTCCTAACAGCCTATCGTTACTGTCCGAGGAAAATGTACTAGTCCTTAACGTTGGGAATCCAATTTCTAGAGGGATGACGACCTCAGCTCCATAGGTCATAGAAAAAGAAGTCTCTCATGTTGATCGTCGAGGCGTTGTTCGATAGGTCCAAAGAACATGTGGCAATTCCTCCACCCATTTTCCTTTTGCATCATCCAGTCTCTTCTTAAGTCCATTGACTATTACTTTGTTAACAACCTCAGCTTGCCCATTCCCTTGAGGATAGGCAGGAGTGGAATATCTATTCTTTATACCTAAGTCTGAAGAGTATTGCCTGAAGGCCTTACTATCAAATTAAAGGCCGTTATCCGAGATAAGAATGCGCGGAGTTCCAAATCGCGTAACAATATTCTTCCAGATAAACCTCTTAACATCAATGTCTCTGATGTTCGCCAAAGGTTCAGTTTCGACCCATTTAGTAAAATAATCTGTGCCGACTAGCAGATACTTTTTGTTTCCTAAAACTTTAGGAAAAGGGCCGACAATATCTAGCCCCCATTGAGCAAAAGGCCAAGGACTGGACAGAGGGTTAAGAATTCCTCCAGGCTAGTGGATGTTTGGAGCGAATCTCTGACACTGGTCACATTTTCTAACATACTCCTACGCTTCCTTCTGCATATTTGGCCACCAATATCCTTGAGTAATGGCCCAATGTGATAGGGACCTTCCTCCCGTATGACTTCCACAAATACCTTCATGCAGCTCCTCTAGGAGTGACTTTGACATCTCGGGCTGTATACAAAGTAGGTACGGCCCAGAAAAAGACCATTTGTATAACTCTTTGTCCTTAGATAACCAAAACCGAGGAGCTTTCCTTCGTATTTTCTCAGCTTCTATTTTCTTTTCGGACAAGGTGTCACTTTCGAGGAATTTCAATATGGGATCCATCCAGCTCGGCGCTAGATTGACTTGATGAACCTGACGTACGTCCTTTCCTAATGGGGTGAGGGTATACAAATCTTTGACGATTATCACCCGAGGAAAACTCCGTGTTGAAGAGGTGGCAAGGGTTGCCAGGGAATGGGCGTGGGTATTTTCACCTCGGGGGATATGCGACAAGTTAAAAGATTCAAATTTCGTTTGCATAAGCCTAATTTGACTCAAATATCCCTGCATTCTTGGATCTCGGGCTTCCAGTTCTCCTTTCACTTGGCCGATCACCAATCTTGAATCCGAGAATAATTCTGCTACCTTTCCACCCATTTTCTGGACCATACTCATTCCCATCAACAAAACTTCGTATTCTGCTTCGTTGTTAGTAGCCGAGAATCCCAACTTCAAGGATTTCTCAATGATGATCTCTTCAGGGGATATCAAAACTAGCCCCAATCTTGCCCCCCGTTAGTTTGCTGCTCCGTCCACATATACTCTCTAAGAGGAATCGCTTTGTGTGGAGATCAGACCAACCGACTTTTCATCCATGTCACTTTGCTTTATGTTAGCTTCTTCTGGACACTCGACGAACTCAACTACCAGATCAGCAAGGACTTGGCCTTTCACAGAGGTGCAAGGCATATACTTGATGTCGAAAGCACCTAGGATTGTGCCCTACTTAGCAATTCTCCCAGTATAATCTTCACTTCTAAGTATGGACTTGAGAGGTAGCTGAGTTAAAATAACCACAGTATGGGCCTGAAAGTAATGTGGAAGTTTGCGTGTTGCATGGACCACCGCCAAGATGGCCTTTTCCAATGATAAGTATCTCACCTCAGTTCATGAAGGGACTTACTTAAGTAATAAACTGGTCTTTGGACGCCGCTGTCCTCTCGTATTAAGCAAAACTAATTGCATGAAGGGCAATTGCCAAATAAACAAACAGGACCTCATCCACCTCAGGACTAGACATGATAGGCGGCCTGGACAGGTATTCTTTCAACTGTTAAAATGCCACAGAACACTCCTCAGTCCATTCAAATCATTTCCACTTATGCAGTAGAAGGAAAAAGGGACGGCACCTCTCGGCCGACCTGGAGATAAATCGGTTCAAAACAGCAGTCATTCTAGTCAATTTCTGCATTTCTTTTGGATTCCGAGGTGCTTATAAATCGTTGATGGCCTTAATCTAATCTGGGTTCATCTCAATTCCTCTATGAGTCACCATGTACCCCAAGAACCTCCTAGAGCCTACACCAAAGGAACACTTTGAATCATTCAGACGTAGCTTATGCTTTCTCAGTATTCCAAAGATGTTCATAAGATCTTCCACATGCTCGGACACCACTTTACTCTTCACTACCATATCATCGATATAGACTTCAATGTTTCTTCCCAGTTATGGTTCGAACATTTTAGTCATCATCCATTGATAAGTCGATCCTGCATTTTTCAAACCAAAGGGCATCACTTTATAATGATAGTTTCCAATAAGGGTGACGAAAGTCGTCTTCTCTTGATCGTCCAATGCTAGCGGTATTTGGTGATATCCTTGAAAAGCATCCAAAAAACTCATCTGAGGATGACCAACGGTTGCATCCACCAACTGGTCTATCTTCAACATGGGAAAAGGATCCTTGGGATAAGCCTTATTGAGGTCCGTGAAATCCACGCACACTCGCCACTTTCCCGTCTTCTTCTTTACCACCATCGTATTGGCTAACCATTGAGGGTAAAAAACTTCTTTGATAGCCCCAGCCTGCTTGAGCTTGGCCACCCCACTTCTGATAGTTTCAGCGTGCTTTTTTTATGGTCTCCTAGGTGACTGTCTTTTCGGAATAACGGAAGGATTCACGTTGAGTCGATGACAAATGAAATTCGGATCTACACTTGGGGCTTCATATGGGCTCCATGCGAACACATCTACATTTTCTCTGAGGAATTCCAGCAATCGCTCATTCTCTTGCAAATGCAGTTTAGCCCCAACCTGGAAAAATCTTTCCGGATCATCAGTAACAATTACCCCTTCCAAATTTTCACACTTTACCTCGTTGGCTGGTCCATCTAAGGGTAATGCTGGGGGTTTTAGTTGCTATAATCTATTATCGGCGGTAGTCGAGGTCTCTGCCTCTCGCCGATGTTGTATAGCCGTTACCAGGCACTATCGAGCTGCAACCTGGCTTCCTACTATCTCCAATACTTGGCCTCCAGATAGGTACTTCACTTTCTGATGTAGAGTAGATGAGACTGCTCCTAGGGTATAAAGCCAAGGTCTGCCCATAATGGCCATGTATGGAGAGAAAACGTCTACAACAATGAAGTCCACCTCCACCACTTCCATACCGATTTGCACAAGTAGTCTGATCTGTCCCCTTGGAATGACCATCCTTCCCTCAAAACTCACCAGAGGGGAACTGTAGGCTACCAAGTCCTCATGCTTCAAACCTAGCCCTTTATACAAATCTAGGTACATTATATCAACAGTACTACCTTGATCAATCATCACCATTTTTACATCGTACCCACTAATTCTCAGCGTGACCACCAGAGCATCATCATGGGGCTATATGGTTCCAACCTTGTCCTCATCCGAAAAGCCCAAAATTAAGGGGATGTCCACCCTGGCTCTTTTCAACGCTTGGCTATGCTCCTCGGCCGGAGGTCAGAACACCGACAGTACCCTGGAAGCACAAGATCCAGTCTTCCCTAGGGCGGCAAAAATAACATTTATTGTGCCAAGGGGAAGTTTTGAAGAAGCGTCCCCACGCATCTCTAAGCCTGCCTGGCTTACCCTACCACTGGAATGATGCAAGAGTTGCTTCAATTTCCCCTCTCGAACCAGCTGCTCTAAATAGTCCCATAAATTCCTGCAATCTTCCGTCGTATGCCCATAATCCTGATGATAGTGGCAATAAAGGTTCGGGTTTTGTCTCTTAGGCTCTCCTGCCATCTTGTTTGGCCATTTAAAAAAGAGCTCGTTCTTTATCTTCTCCAATACCTGCTGCACTAGCTCCCGAAACACTGCATTAACCATCTGGGTGTCAACAAAACCTGATTGCCAACGAAGTCTTTCCGAGGTCGGTTACTATTGTAACGGTCCAACCTGAAATCCCTCCTCTCCTAAGGGATTACCTTAGTCTTTCCTTTTCCCTGAAGTTGGTCTTCTTCTACTTTTCTATACTTGTCAATCTTATCCATTAATTGGTGTACACTGGTAATAGGTTTACCAGTTAGAGATTTCCTTAAATCATGCTCGGCTAGAAAACCAGCCTTGAAAGTACTTATAGCCACATCATCATGCTCTCCCTCTATTTCGTTAAACATTTCCTAGTATCTATCTGAATAAGTTTTAAGAGTCTCGCCCTCTCGCATGGACATAGACAGCAAGGATCCCAAAGGCCGAGGAACCCTACTGCAAGTGATAAAGCGAACGCCAAAAGCCCGGGTAACCTTTTTGAAGGACTCAATAGAGTTGGCCCTTAAACTGTTAAACCATCTCATTGCCACCGGACCCAAACTTGATGAAAAGACCTTGCACATCAAGGCCTCATCCCTAGAGTAGATAGCCATCCTTTGGCTAAAATGGCTAACATGTTCTACTAGGTTTGTTCGACCATCATATAGGGTAAATGTAGGCTGGTGGAATCGTCGAGGAAGAATCGCATCTTCTATATTCCTTGTGAAGGGTGATTTTGAGACTTAGCTTAACGCTTTGTTCATGGCGTTGTTCCCCAAGCCCTTGCTAGGCAGGCTTTTGCACCTATGTCGATGGCTATGCTCCTCTTCAAAGGAAAAAGTCTCACTAGGTGGAGTTCTGGATCTCCGCCTATAACTAGCTCTATTCATCTCCTCGGATGATGGTTCGGAGCTAGGCCGGGAACGTCCTCGCCTGGCGTGGTGCAACTCTCTTTTTAACTCGTCAATTTCATGTTGCAGGTCCCTGTCATTCTTTGCATGGGAAACATGACTCTTCCCATGGGAGTGACTTTTGGTGGTATGAGTTGTGCACACACTCCCCTCACGGCCTTCTCTCCGTTCGAGACTCCGGTGTGGATTACCATGCTGGGAGCCTCTTAACTCTGCTTGGTGTGGGTTGGCATCTACCTGATGTGGTCCTACTGCGTAGTGATGTGGACCTACTTCCTCCATCATGAACGTTGAACCAAATTTCTTTTACTCTAAATCAAGCTCTTCCCACAGACGGTGCCAATTGTAAAGACTCAATTTGTGTCGATCCCAAACTCATATTGGGTTCGAACGCTAAAGACCCAAACAATAAATTTGTAGAGCGTGGATATAAAAGAACTAGATTAACTTGAAAAGAAAAACAATTAAACTTAACGTTTCTAGATGGATTAATACAGATATTACGACCAATTTATTCTTGAAACAAGCTAAGTTCTTTATTTCGTAAGATTTTCTTCTAAGCATCAATTGTTTAGAACTTCCCATCCCTTCTCTTAATGCATTCTTCCATATTATATACTGCCCTCTTGGTGTCATCTTCACCACACACGTGTAGGTTGGATTCAGGGGATCCCTTCCTGTCCCATCCAACACCTCCTGGAACCTCCAACCAGCAGCTGTAAGGCTGCTTCATCACTGTTCAGGCATCACCTCCACATTAATGCGGCCAAAGAGTTGGTTGAGAGATAATTAATGCAGAGACAGCAGTTGTTAAAGATATTTGTTTATCTTTTGTTTCTTACCTTTGACCCCATGTCCCACCTTTAGTGGTAATGTAGCTTTGAAGTGTGTTTGTGACAATACGGCGTTCAAGTCGTCCAAGGACACATATTGCCGAGAAGGATTTTGTCCTCGGACGAATATTGGACCCATCTCGTGTGATATCTACTCCTATTTTCATTTGGTTCCCCTTATAACCTTATGTGGGCCTCCTCAGATGGTTTAACGTCCTCGGATGGGTCACAGGCCCAGTTAACACGGTTTTAATAATTATTGATTAACTAGCCCCCACATATCACATGTAGCAAAAGTATTTCCATTAGCTAGCCATGTTTTAAAATTTTAAAAACTTTTATTAATTAAGCGATTACATTCAACCTAGTCAAACAAATTTAGGTTTTCTGTATTCTATCATATGATCTTGACAAGTGAGCAAATTCCAACAGTAGAACCTATGTGAAATGATAATTGTGTGTAAAGTATGGCTTTTAATCTATTTAGGTTTCATTAGTGCAAAAAATCTCAACTCTAACTACAGCAAGCCCCTTTAATTACTAAATTTTCAAAAAATCATTACTAGCAGAACTACTATCATTTTATTTGAGAAAACATTTTATTTTATATTCCTAATGCCTATTGTCATTGTCAAGAGTTTTGTAACTCGATAGTATAACTTTTTCTTCTTTACTAGGAAAACTATAGTCCAAATCTCATATCTCTAATTGTTATTCAAACTAGTATTTAACCCGCGCATTGCGCGGGATCATTTTATGAATTAGAAAACAATCAGCTTAAAATAGGGAAGGGGGTGGATGGTTAGTTGTTCAAATAATGATGTTCATGTGTAGGTGTTCTTCTAAAAGACAAACATAACTTAGCATCAACACATGATCTAGAGAAAATGTTAATTGAAATCTCATAAGTTCTAACTAATTGATTCAAGGTTTTTTTATACCCTCCTTATCAAGGATTAATAAATTAATAAGTCTTAAACTATCGAAATCTTGCAAATGTCCATAAAGCAATTGGTTTTATGGAAGATATGCTCAATCTGTTTGTTGGGAAAGGTCCTTAAAAGATATTCCTTCAATAATTTAAAAATATAAATATAAAAAAAAGAAAAAGGTTGTAATGTTTGGTTGCTAAGAGAATTAATCATAAATTCCAGAATTTTGTTGCTAATATGCCAAATTCATGACACATTAGTGTCTAGATTGGCATAGCAATCAAATTGGTTCATTTTGCAAACTTTAAAGATAACTATTACTTATGAAGCACTACTAATTAATACCACGTTTATGTCCCTTCTTCAACCTGAAATTTTGCCCAAAATATGGAGTTTGGACCATTCATTCAACACACAAAATATTATGTTCTCTCTAACAATACCCACATTTACTATTCCATACCATCCAACTAATTGCTTTCACGTGTTAAAAACATGGGGAAAATAGCACTAAGTTGAAAATTCCATAGGATCATTAACAGACAGATTTTAAAATGGTCTTTAACCGTGATTAGATGTCCATATTTTATTGGTGTAGCAGAATTTTTAGCAAATTTTTAGTCATTATTTCATTTTCATAATGACTAATAAAGTATCTATATATAAATAACTTTCTCAATAAAAATAAGTATCTGCAATCGGCCACATTGGTTGCTGCATACACTATCTACCATTAATATAAAAGTTTAAAGTATCTAACCCTAGTAATTATGCAGATAGAGTGGAATATTAACTAAAATCTAAGAGATAATCAACTTTGTATAAAAAACATTACACTTTCAGATTTCAAAGATCTACAATTTCAATCACTCTTCAAAAACAGCAAAACAGGTAGGATGGAAAACAGAAACTGAAAATTAAATTGAATTCTGTATTACACATTCTCTTTCTATTTCTTTGCTTCAAATTCAGGTCCCCAAAAAGAAAGTTATTGGAACCCAATCCACCACTCTTTTTGATCTGTATAACAAAAAAAGTAAATCGCAAGCACATTATGCTGTTAAAAATCAACTTCTCAATTTCATAATGTCTTCCTTTATTTTAACTCAATAAGAAACTTTGTAAGTGTACTATCTTACATAGGTCTAAAGCAAATTTGAGAGAAGCCAGGATGGATGGACAATAGAAAGAAAACATGAGTTCCATTTTGATCATTGAAGAAAATGCAATTCCTTTTATACCCAGTAAACTCTTCAGCCGAAATCAGTAAACAAAAATCATTACCCAAAACAAAAGTTCGATCACCCATGTTTTTTTTTCCAACTCCCATTGACTCCACTCTTCATCCAGCTTATACACTTTCAAAGTAACCACTTTGGGACCAAAGATAACAAAAATGGCAGAGTCATTTACATTAGTTCAAGGCTAATTGGGAAACATAACTACATTATTGGCAGACCCACATTCAATCTGAGTTTATGGTTTGGAACATTAAAAAATCTTATGGAGAAACAATAATCACAGAAAAATGTATCATTAAGATAAACAAACAAAGGGAAGAAAAATCTCTTCAAAAAACAAAGTAGAGAAACAAACAAACAAAGATGGCGTAAATCGAATGGACGCTGTTTCTTAGGAAGATACAAAGAGAGGTATTGTGCAAATGTTACACTGTTTCTTAGGAAGATACAGATTCTCACCAAAACTAAATGGAATCATAGATTCTCACCAATGTGTCTTATATTTATTTGATTTAGCACCTCTTGAAAGCAAGGAAAAGCTTTCAAATCACCATATTGAACGTATTATGTTCTTATAATACAACAAATAACCAAAACAAATAGGGCGAATTGCAATTGTATTCAATTTTCAAAATTACGAATTCTGCAACCCAAAACTACAAAACTTACATAGCAATCAGTGACTAAAATTATTTGAAACTTACACGAATCAACATGCTGCTTCCGCATAATACTGATCTTGGACAAAAATAATCTAGCATAACTGAATTCAGAGAGAGAAAGAAAGAATTGTATATCAAAACGGTGTGTGGGTATTCATAATCTTGCAAGTTTAATAAGAATTTGGAAACTTTCCCCTGTGCTCATCAAGCCAACAAAATATATAAAAAGCAAAAACAAATATATAGAATGTTTGACTATGGCAAAGAAATAAGGAACCAAGCCAACAAAAACTTAGGCATACACTGCCAAAAAATATATATATATATATATATGGCATACACTGCCAAAAAAAAAAAATATATATATATATATATATTGGCTTCTTCTAATTACCTTCCACGGCCTTAGGATGCTATCTTTTTTAAAAAGTGATGTGCAAAACTTTTCTTTTTTAAAAAGAGATGCAAATGATAAATAAAATAAAAAAGAATTCAACACAATATATAACTTTAACAAAAAACTCACTGAAACCTTGACCATTAGAAAGAAACAGATATTGGCAAACAAAGAATAGATGAAAAAAAATATTTTCAGAAACTAAGTAGGATAAAAATAAATGTATAAAAAGTTCTTAAGAAGCACTTTAATTTATCAATCACAGTACCTTATACCTTTTAGGTTGATGACACGAACAAAAGTGACAACATAACTAACAAAAATTTATTAGGTTATCAATATTTTGCATATTCAAACTTCCTAACAATGGGGAAAGAAATACCCTTTCTTTATCCCAGATTTAGGCCTCTTATAAACTTCATTTTCCTCTTTTTGTAACAATGACATCACCACCTTAACAAAAACAGTTCCCATGAATCAAAATTCTTAAGAAAATCTAAATATCCCCATAAAGTAATCTCCAAAAGGATTATAAGCAGAGCACTTACCTATAGGACTGCTATATTATCAGTGGTATACTTAGGCTTCCCAAGCATTAGTGGTATACTTTTTCCTTATTCCCATATCTACATCAGATTGGCTGAAATTACATACATGAATTCTACTTGATGCAAATGCACTACAAAAAATTATTGGGATTGGACCATGATTTCCCTAGCACAACAAATCCATATGAGTCACATAATTACAGGAGAGACATTAGTATATACATAAAGTGCAATATTACAAATAGAACTCAATTTAGAAGTTGCTTTTGGCTCATTTAAAAATTTTCCAAAAAGAATAACTTGCCTTGCTATCAGCCCCATCAGCCCTATCAGCCATATCTTCAGCTAAATAACATACTACATATCCTTTTGTCTTTCTCTATTAATATTTTTATGTGACTAAGCATTTGTAGTAGTTACATTACCTCAAATTCAAAATATATATGATAAATCATTGTTAGATACTTCTGCAACTTAAAACCATGTTATCACCCAACTAACCTGACATTCTAAATCCAATCATTAATAGAATTAATGATTGGCCAACCAACTGCAAAGGGGGAGGTTTCTCAACAAACAAAAAAATTAAACCTGCAAAGGGGGAGAGATTATTATCAAAAGCAAATATGTGTTGGCCATCTTTTTAAAATGGGCTGCTCAATTTATTTGTAATCTTCATCTCAATTGAACATAGATCATAATTTCCTTAAACACCTGGAAATGTAATGATTTGTAAACACAATTTGACTAATGGAATTGTAATGATTCATATATCATTATTTTCAGCCTCCTTGAAACTTTCAATATACATTCTCTATGGAAAGATGCACTTACTAATATATCCTTATTAATCTGTCAATATGATTATCTTCTCAAAAATTTAAAATATATACCTAAAGAAGTCATACCTTGAAAATGTACCTTTTTTGAACCTTCAATCCAAGTGATGCAAATGCATCAACAATTATTTAAGATTTCATCCAATAATTAGAATGCAACATACATATGAAAGCCATGAATCAGTGCTTTACTAAAATAGCAAACTATCAATATCACATCCAATATTGTTTATTTGTAAGAAAGATGAACAGTTTAATAACAAAATAAATAAACAATAAAATTGGTATATGGGAGAGTTAGAATTTCTATTAGACTTAGAATGTGCAATATTGTAAGTATCCAATAGTATTATACTCAAATGTAAAAATTGCCTACTCACTATCCATTTGTATGAGAGGAGGGAGAGCCATTGTCAGAAGATTACAAAAATACTAAGGAAGTAGAGATCTATCTCAATTTGATAGGAAAACACAAACCCAAGATTCACCTTTCAATCAAAAATATGAACACAAACAAAATATATAAATTTATGAACATAGTCAAAGGTATTTGGGCAAGTGATAGCTTAAGAACTAAAGAGAGATCACAGACCCCCTAAAAAACATATTATGAAGATCTAAATTTCTAATCTCTTCCACTCATTTATCCTGGTAATCAATCAGAAATAAATTTAAATAAAATACTTTGCATGAGCAACATTGGACATGCATCACTTCCAATGCTTTATCAACTAATTTGAAGATTTAATTGAAATAAACATAAAAGCAAAGCAAAGCAAGAGCAATAGCAAAATCAAAAACCAAACCCAACATACTGTATTGTCTTCCCAACAGTCAGATGATTCTGGCGAAATCCCATTAAGAGAAAATCACCGTAGCCTCTCTCCAACGGAACCATCTTAGTCCTTGAATCTTGATCTGTTCTAATATCCCATTTGTTGGCTTGCAAAAAAAGGAGAACACGACCTCTAAGCAAACATTGTAAATGCCCACCCAGACCTTGTAAATGCCATGAGAGGCAGTCTCCTAGATTTGAGTGGGGATTTCTGTGGTTTTGAAGTGTTTATTGAGATTGTGCAACGAAGAAGAAGAAATATGGGTTTTAAGAGACAGTGGTGTTTGAAGCAATGAATTGGTATTAACGCTTAAGGGAAGTTATTTAGCTTTGATTGAAGCGTTGTTAGTTTAGGCAGCATCTTTAGGGATGAAAAGTTATGTGGGTCTGAAACATATATACTGAAACTGTTCAATCCGCAAAATGAACAGGCACCATTGTTTGGAAACTAAATAAGTAAACGACTGAAAAAGGAACAATGAGAAATGAGAAAAAGTCACATGACGCAATGAGAAATAGTCAATAAAAAATCTAACCCAAAGTACCAATCCATTAAAACTACAAACTTTGAAACACAAATTGAAAGAGATTTCAATAAAGGGAAAAAAAGACCTAACTGTACCCATTCTTCTTAGACTTTGGGTTGCCTCAAAGGCTTGGCCTTTCCACCTACCAACCCAGAAATAAATAAAGAAACAAAAACAAAGAGTGCAGTTGAGATCGCATAGTGAATCTATACTTGAAAAAAATCAACAGAGAGTCAAAGGAACCTACCCAATAATAGCTCTGGCGGTACGACGGCAGAAGAAATAAAGTTTCCTTGTGGTTGGAGGCCGACGGTAGTACCGGCCCTGAGATGTCTGTCTTTCTTCCCTGTGCCTTAACAACGCATCACTATTAACAACGCATCCTTTCAGTAATTTCTCTCTTCTCTTTTAAAATCCAAACCAAATGTAACCCAAATACCTAAATAAAAATCAATCCAACCAAAATTCTCAAAACTAATTCAAATTTCATACCTAGATCTAAGAAAGAAAGGAAAAAAAAAAAAATTACCGGTGCTAGTTCTCTCTATCTCCGCATCTCAATTCCTGCATGCACCTTTAGGTTACCGGTGCCGGTTCCGGTGGTCTAAGTCTGGCAAGGGATGGTGATGGCCGGCCGCACGAACTCTGTCTCTCCCCTGTATCGCAAGCTTTTTTTTTTCTCTCCTTCCCTTTCTCTGTATCGCTCGTGTTTTTTTAGTTGCAAGCCTTTTTTTTTTTTTTTTAATTTTATTTTAACCGTTTTTTTTTATATACTCATAGAACATCAAACGGTGTCAAGTTGTCAAGCAATATAATTTTTCGCTTCTTATTTGTAAACGTGGCAGCATTTTAAGTTATCTTTTTTTTCTATACGTGTCAGTTTTTGAAGGGGGCATTTTTGCTAACGTGTCAACACCTGGTTAAAAGCTTCTGCTTTTATATATTGTACTAGTCGCTAACCCGTGCGATGCACGGGAAAACTATTGAAAATAAGATTTTAAAAAGAGAATTTTATTAATTTTAGTTTATATCAAATATTTATTTATGGTAGTTTAAAATATTATTTTAAATCTTCATTTCATTTTATTTTAGTTGGAATAACTTATATAATTAATTGAAATGCTTATAAATAAGAGATGACATTAATAATATACTATATATAGTTAGTGATTATTCAAGATATCATTCAAATATGACAATTTTTTGGTTTTAAAAAAAGAACAATATTAATGCATTTAAACACAAAATACTATATTGTTCAATAGATATTACAACTTTAAAACTAAAACATGAGTAGTAATTTTTAATGGATTGGGGTAATAGCACAACTTTTAATAGAAAAAAAAAATATTTGATTTAAAATTTTTTGGAGTATCACTATAGTAAAAATGCCGAAAGGAAGCAAGAAATTCCACTAAAAAATGCTACAAATACATTTGGGTTTTTTTTTTTTTTTTTTCAATGAGCAGGTACATTACTGTTTAGTAGAGTCTTAATACATGGGGGATACTCCTCCATCCAATACATCATTGTCTAGCAAACCCAGCTAGTTCTTTGCTTCAAATGCTATCTTCTCTGTTGGTCCGTTTGTTCAAGGAGCCACAAGAGAAAAATATATTCCTAATAGAAGAACCAACTACCAAGTAGTAACTACCAAGTAGTCTAACATCATTAAGGATGTGGCCAATGCTCAAATTGGTAGGTCCAGCTAACTTGCCTTTGGTTTCGATTTGACCATAATAGCCAACCTCCACCGCAACTAATACAATCAACTGGATTGGTTAAAACAATTATCAAATACTGGGAGTATAAAAATACAATCAACTGGATTGGTTAAAACAATATATCACATACTGGGAATATAAAAATACAAAACTTGGTATTATGTATATTTAAATATCATTGCAGGCTTCTTGAATTCCACCCATCACAAAAGCCACGGCTTACATCAAATTGGCCTTTGAAATTTTGATCTCCTTCATCCCTGGAACCTGGAAAATCAAATTTCTGGACTAATTGAAAATTTGTAAATATTTCCAACTATCTTCTAACGATGAAATTATTATATCTTTTCAAGAACAAAAAGGAAAACAAAGACCAAACGTACTATGTAGCAAATTTGAAACCTATCACCAAGAAAAAGAATTAAACCTATTGGAAATTCATTAATTGGTACCAATGCAAGTAATTGGTACGCTAAAATATATTGATGAGTAGATAATGGTGACGATGAGAGAATAAAACTTTATAGGAAAAAAATAATATGAATAAATTACTTGTGTATGCTTTGAAGTTACTACCATATCTATCAAAATTTTGAGGAGAAAAATAGAATGAAGTTACTTGTGTATGCTTTTATTATTGATGCAACGATTTCTCTAATGTTAAAGTGAAAAAATAATATTCACTCTCACAACAACTCAAAACATTTACTTAATATATTATATCATCCATACCATCTAGCCACCACTTCCATTCCGGGTGATCATCTCTAACCACCCTCTAAAATTTTGTGGTTGCCTATGTTTCCGGCCCAACACAAAATTCTACTCCCCACCTTTAAACAAAACTTCACAACTTCGCAAATAATTCTTGTCACATTTAGAGATCTCAAATCAACAATTTTCATTGTAGAAACCAAAATACACACTCAGTAGTTCCACCACTATAAATTATACAACAAATTGAGCTATAGCAAATATTGGTAACACAAAATCTCATAAAGGATTTAAAAGTATATTCCAAGAGGAAAAAAACAACAAATTTTTAATACAAATAGTTAGAGTCTACCTTTTAATTTGGAGTATGTACATGTTTTCTTAAAGAATATAATCGTGTGAAACTTGAAAGCAAGTTCAAAGAATAGGTGCAACACATAAAAGCCAGTCATTCATTTAAGTTGGAGAAAAAAAATCCATCCTAGTTCAATTGAAAAAGCATAAAAAAAAATGACAGTCATGTTTTTACATCACACAAAAAATGACATTGAGAAATAAGGCCAACAAATACATCTCACCCTGATTAAATCAACAACACATCATCACATTCCCTACTTATCTTCCTTCTTACCACTCTCCATGTATTATGACTTCTAGAACAACAACAAAAAATCACTTACAAATTTTATCAAACGGCTTGTGTACATGTAAGAAAAAAAAACTTAATGAAAAGAGAGAATTTTAAAAAGAAAAGAGAGTACCATGTTGCAGCAACACCAGCATCTAAGCATTCTATCAAACACATGTTCAGCAATCTCAAACAACTATACTAACCAACCCCAACCTTCAAAAAAAATTCCCACGAAATCCAAAATAGTGGCAGCCCCAACATAACATTCCATAGGCTATCATATAATAAGATCCAGAGATTATAATAATTTATAAAAAGGGAAAACCAATGTAAATGAAGACGACAGTAACACTACATATCAAACCAAAACAAAGCCAAAATTGAAATCAAATAGAAGAATCCCAGGAAACAAAAATCCAATAAAAATTGCATAACCAAAAAAAGGGAAAAAGAAAATCCAAACCAATGTAAAATGAAGATGAGAAAAACACTATATATCAACTAAAACAAACCCAAAATTAAAACCAAATAGAAGAATCCCAAGAAACCAAAAATCCAATAAAAATTGCACACAAAAAAAACGGAAAAAGAAAATCTAATTACAAAAATTTTGTGATTGTTCTTTGCCATAGATTTGACAACAAAGTAAGAAGAAGAAAACGTGGAAATCTGCAAAGAAAAAAAAAAAAAAACTTAAATCCAGAGCAACCCGCAACCCACAACCACAAACCAACAAAAATTCCATGAAAACAAAAACAAAAAAACTTAAATCCAGAGCAACCCACAACCACAAACTAACAAAATTCCATGAACAATTGAAGTGGATAGAAAGAGAGCAATATATAGAAATAAAGGAGAGTAAAAAACATGTTTTAATTACCTCAAAATAAAACATGATGGGCTAGATTGAGCGATGATGGAGAGGCAAAGAGAAATCGATGTAGTGGCGGTGATCCATGGCGGCATCAGCGGCGGGAGGATTGAGTTTTGGCATATATTAGAAAACAGAGAGGTTTTGGGGTTTAGACGTGAAGGCTGAAGAGGGAGTTGTAACTTGGATTAGGGTTATAATTTGATAATCTATAATATATATATATATATATATATATATATAAAGTTAAGAAGAATTAAAAAAAAAAAAACGTTAAGAAGAATTTAAAAAAAAAAAAAAAAAAGAAGAAGAGGTGACGTGAAAGGATTAGGGTTATAATTGATAATCTATATATATATATATATATATATAATTATTAAGAAGAATTAAAAAAAAAAAAAAAAAAAGAGTGACGTGGAAAATTGTGGAGCTAGCAGAGGCTTTGGTTTTATATATATATATAGATTAGATTAGATTAGATTAGATTAGATTAGATGACCCCTTGACTCGCTCTTTTTTTTTTTTTTTTCCCTAGGAAGTCAAGTAAACAAAATAAATAAAACTCTTCTGGGAGAATTTTAAATGACTAATATGCCCTCCATTGACTTGCCATTTTAGAAAATCTAGTAAACACAACTTTTATACATATGAACCCTTGACTTGCCTTTCTTTTTTTCTATTTTTTTTTTTTTTTTCTAGGAAGTCAAGTAAACAAAAGTTATAAGGATATATGGGCCAAAATGGCCAAATACCACAAATTTTTGAAATAATTTGTAAAAAAACAATATTTCGGAACTATATAGGGAAATATCACTTTTTATGGAACTCGAGTTTCTTAAACTCGAGTTCCTAGGAGTTTTGCCACCGTGGCGCTGCTGAGGTGGAAATTAGGCCATTAAAAAATGCTTCTTTTTTTGTTTCCTAAGGTACTCGAGACTGAGCTCGAGTACCTTGTAAGGAACTCGAGTTTAATAAACTCGAGTTCCTTATAACATTTTTTTTTTTTTTTGGTTGTTGTTGTTGTTGTTGTTGTTGTTGTTGTTGGGATTATTGACAAATAAACATAAACATAAAAATAAGTAGCTTTTTTTTATGTTTTTATTTATTTAAATAGAAGTATTGTAAAATATAGAGATTTTAATTTCAAAATATGAATTTAATTTCTACATTAAGTAAAACTGTTCATTGTTGTCCATGAGCGCTCCGACTTGGGCCTGTCGGCCCAAGCCTCCGCTCCATGGATTAAGCCTCCAAAAATCTCCCATTAAAAACCACACAATATTATTCGAGTAAGGTCGGGTCGTCAACATAAATCAAATGATACCCTTAAAGTGTGGATGAAATGTTTTATAATGCTTAAATTTATAAAAGATACTAGTGAAAGTTCCATGCATTGCATGGCTTTAATCCTGAATTTTCTTTATATATTTTTTTGAGAAATTATAACTAAATGAGTTATTATTACATAATTTTAGAATTATTTTCTAACTAAATGAATGATTATTATAATATAACATGCATAATTTTGTATATTTGTCCTTATATATAATATCTTTAATTAAGATTATCAATAAAAAACCTTTCTAATTTTTTTTTTATAACTCCTTATTTATTAATGAAGGAGATGATTTGAACTCAAGCAATTAAATCTTTTATAATACTTGCATATTATTGTTACTTGCATATGCGTAAGTTGCAACTAAAAAAAAACCACAATCTATTAGTTCTACTAAGGTGAGTTTGATTCAGCTTTTTCAAACAGTTCTTTTGGAAAAAGTGGAAGTTTTAAAAAGTAAAATATGAAACTGAGTTTTTTTTTTTTTTTTTAAGTAGCATGTTTGGTAAAAACTATCAAAAAATGCTTTTTGACAAAGTTGAGTGTTTGGCTAATACTTATAAAAGTGGCGGTTTGAGTTGTAAATTACCAAAAAAGACAAGATATATATAAATATATATGTTTTAATTACCTCTCTTTATGCAAGTTATGAACACAATATTTTTTCAAAAATTTCACAATAAAGTCTGCATGACAAGTTGTTAATGGTAGGGAAAAATATAATGTCACTAATAGGTCCAGATGAGAATTAATAACAACTTACTGTGTAAACTTTATAACAAGTTGTTCACTCTCTTTTCTGCGTAAATTATTTTCTGTTCACTATTTAAAAACTATTCACTGTTTTCTCATAAAACACCTAGTGAAATCGTGATTTCTAAATTTAAAAGCCAAATTTGAATGCTTTTTCATGTTTGAATTTCACAATAATCGAATCTCTTTTTCTGCATTGATAAAATATGTTTCTACATTAATAAAATTTCCTCTCTGCACATCATGTTTACTGTATATTCGAATCTGCTTACTGCATTCATAAAATCTGTTTTCTGCATAAACTATTTCTAGTATTCTGCATAAAATTATTTTCTGTTCAACATTATTTAAAAAATTGTTTACTCTCTTTTTTGTGTAAATTATTTAATAATGTGTTAAAGCTAACAAAATAACAAATACCTGAATATAAAACAGCTTCCTAGAGGGTAGTTGTCAATAATGATCATTCACCAGAATGTTATTGATATTACTCTGTTTATTCAAAATCAAGAACCCAAACAAAGAATTGTCATTTTGTAGTTTATATAAAGGCAGAAATCATTAGAATGAACAAATAAATGTGAATCATATCTAGAATGAAATTTGTATGCAAAGGGAAAAGAGAATGAAACACAAAACAAGATGATTACCTAAGCCATGGACTCGTTGTACTTGTTCCTAAGGTTCTGAACCAATTCAAATTCACATCAACATTGACTACCACAGTTACATAATTTCTTGATTCAGGACAGCCATTGCATCTTTAATGGCTTAGGTAGAACCACCGAAGATGGCATTCACCAGAAAAGAGAGTGAACAATTTTTTAAATAATGCTGAATAGAAAATAATTTTATGCAAAATCCTAGAAATAGTTTATGTAGAAAACAGTGAACAATTTTTATGAGAAAACAATGAACAGTTTTACTTAATGTAGAAATTAAATTATTTTGAAATTAAAATCTCTATATTTTACAATGCTTCTATTTAAATAAATAAAAACATAAAAAAAAAAAAAGCTACTCATTTTTATGTTTATGTTTATTTGTCAATAATCCCAACAACAACAACAACAACAACAACAAAAAAGTTATAAGGAACTCGAGTTTATTAAACTCGAGTTCCTTACAAGGTACCCAAGCTCACCAAGCACGAGTACCTTAGGGAAAAAAAAAAAAAAAAGCATTTTTTAATGGCCCAATTTCCACCTCAGTAACGCCACGGTGGCAAAACTCCTAGGAACTCGAGTTTAAGAAACTCGAGTTCCATAAAAAGTGGTATTTCCCTATATAGTTCTGAAACAGTGTTTTTTTACAAATTATTTCAAAAATTTGTGGTATTTGGCCATTTTGGCCAGGATATATGACCCCATCTGTCTTTCGATGTGTTTTATTTCCTGAATTAAAATAGTCTACTTCAACTTCTTGGAAATAAGTCTTAGATCAAAACCAATGAATATGGTGGACATTTTAGTGTTAAGTCATTCTAAATCAACTCCCAACAACTCCATCAACCAATTACAATCAGTGGAAAAAGGCCTTTTTCTCGTTGGCCTATCCACTTTCACCATCGCACTGAAAATTCCAAGCGGGCTACAACCCATTACTTTGAAAACAATAACGACAACAAATACCTCATCACAACATAGTAACGACATAACTATATTACTATAATCCAAACATTAAGATATAAAATCAAAATTAGCCCAAACATGAACTATGCAAATTTTGAAATATAATCTCCAATTTTTTATTTATGAAAATATATTAATTTATACATAGATCAGTACAAATATGCTTGCCAACTTAAAAAGATAGTGGTACCCATGGTTGTTAAAATCACCATCTGAATCGTAGGATTGCACAATTTTATGATTCCACCTTACCAAAACATTTAGGATTGCACTAGGATCATAAAAATGGTAGGATCGTATAGGATTGTATGGGATCTTACCGATTCTACCGATCCTACTAAAACATCAGTTTTGGATTTTTCTTAATGGGATAAATTTTTGGTTTTGATGAAGTTTTAAGAGTTTTTATTTTTCTATGTTGTGATGGTATGACTTTTTTTTTATATTTTTTTATATATAATTATGTTAACCTAAGCAAATGTTATCTACTTTCTAGTTCGCTTGTGTTAGGACATATGTGATTTAATGTTAGGAACATATGTCAACTTAGAATTGGCTAATCTTTTGACAAAACACACTGTATTTGTAATTGGGTAGATCTAGGATGTGTTTAATACTTCAAGGAACAATGTTTCAAGTTCAAATGTTAAAGCCATGAAAATCTGTCCAAGAAATAAGTGAAGAAGTGTTGGATTTTAAATCTTGACGGCTAGCTCGACAGCTAGTATCTATCGAGGTTTAAAAGGCTACTGAAACCTGATGCTCGACAGCTTCTTGACAGATAAGCTATCTATCAAGGTTTATGAAATTCAGTTTTTCAGAGTTGATTTCAATCCAATCCATGAATAGATGTTTGGGCTTTCTTTCCTCACAACCCTAAACATATGTAGGGATTGTTTTAAGGGCTGTCAAAGGTTGCACAAGTGTGAAGCAAAGTTGTGTTCATGCAAATTGTGATCATGCAAATTGTGATCGGAGACAGAATTTGCCCTAGTTCATCTTTTTCTTGCAGAAGTTGCTGTGTTTGTACATAGTAGGGTTTTGTAACCAAGGAGTTTCGTGATCTTTATCGTGTGATGAACTAAAAAACTTTGCAACTAACATCTTTCTCAAGTTGGTGAGTAAGTCGCATACTGGGATCCGCACATCGAATTGGTTAGTCATGTATTAGGAGCCGTGCATTGAAATGAGAGATTGTCACTACAATAAGTCCAATTGGGTATTGTAGTAAGAGTTCAACTATAGATTGGTATAAGGTACTGGGATCCCTTTACTTGTAACCGTTTTTTGTGATAATAGTGGATTCTCGGGAATGGTTACCTTAAAATCATCCGGTGGGGTTTTTGCCATGTAGGTTTTTCCTATTCATAAACAAATCATTGTATCTATTTATTTTTCACTGCACTTTAACTTATTTAGTGATTTGATTATGCTACCACACTTATTGCATGCTAATTGAATTAATTAATTAATTAACTTGGCTAATTAATTGGTTAATTCATCACAAGGGGTCAATACATTCTTGGCCTATTAGCTTTTAATCAAAATGTAAGAATGCTTCATCATTACTAAATGAAAATTATATATTGGCTTTGCTACCTTTTAAGCTATAATGTTGTTAAATTTGATTGATTAATATACTAATTTTCGTTCTAATATTACAAAAAAAAATTTCTTATATATAATTTTATTAGTATGCTTGTATTTGCATATTGATTGATTGAATTTTTTTGAACATTCTCTATAATTGTTGTTGAGTGGTACAACTTGAATAGTTGAGTGTGAAGTTGTATTTTAATTTCTTTTGCAGCTCTAGTATACAAATATGCAATATTTGCATAGATGATGAACTTGATGATGGTGATTAGGACAGTGGTTATAAGAACCCTAGATTAATTAAATGTTCGTTCCACCTTAATATTCATCTTGCTTTTGGATTTCATATTTCAGTTAGCTAGTTTCCATTTGATAACTTATTTTGGATTTTAAATTTGGAACTTGGAAAATATTTCCATATGTGATGATAAATATTTTGGTATTTGGTTGCTAATTAAACATTTATTTAACTTTTTAGGTACATTGGGTCAAAACTTAAATATATTTGTTCCATTAGTATAGACGTAGTGATCTTTCAAAAAAAAAAAAAAAAAAGTATAGACATTGTATGCAAATTGCATCATATGATGCAAATCTTTTTTTTTTTTTAATGGATAAATTCAAAATTTGCTTGATTATTCAACATACAAAGTTATTATCAATGTGTTTTTTTTCTTTAATTTGAAAATATGTAGGATCTTGTGATCCACTATTTGATCCTACGATTCACGATCCTACGATTCACGATCCCACTTACCTTCCACGATCCTACGTAGAATCTTGATTTTGACAACCTTGGTGGTACCAATTTTGTTTTTATTTTTTATTTTTCATAAAATGTTTTTTTATAGAAGAATTCATAAAATGTATTGATATAGTCTTGTTCTCCGACTAATTAATCCATGGCATGTTACACGATTGATTTATTTTCCAAAGTAATGGGTCCCGGCCTGCTTGGAATTTTTAGTGTGATGGTGGAAGTGGATAGGCCAACGAGAAAACGGCCTTTTCCCACTGATTGTAATTGGTTAATGGAGCTGTTGGGAATTGATTTGAAATGACTTAACACTAAAATGTCCACCATATTCATTGGTTTTGATCTAAGGCTTTTACCATAAAGTTGAAGTAGACTATCTTAATTCAGGAAAAAAAACACATCGAAATACAGATGGGATCATATATCCTTGTAACTTTTGTTTACTTGACTTCCTAGAAAAAGGCAAGTCAAGGGGAAGGGGTCATATTTATAAAGGTTGTGTTTACTAGACTTTCCAAAAATGCAAGTCAATAGGGGGCATAGTAGTCATTTAAAATTCTCCAAGAAGAGTTTTATTTATCAACTTTATAATGAATATATTACGGGTATAAATAAATGTTTGACAATTACTATCATTTTAAGTTCTATGAAACAACAATGACAATAATAAAGTAATAGTACCAAAATTTTAGAATTTGCTATGACTCCTTAATAGTTTTGTTAGTATCGGCCGCATATATTTGTTTCCTCCATTCTATATTGATTTGGACGGATTTGGAATACTATAATAATAATAATAATAATATTAATATTATAATAATAATAATTATTATTATTATTATTATAATACGTTTCTCACCATATTCATTAGTTTTGATTTAATTAGACTATTTTAATTCAGAGAAAATAGGGCTAGACTATATATATCCTTAAAACTTTTGTAGACCAGACTTTCTAGAAAAGCAAGTCAAGGGGTTAAATATATCCTTAAGACTTTTGCTTACTAGAATTTTAAGAAATAGAAAAGTTAACGAATGTTTTAAGGGCATTAGTTTAGGAAATATTTTTAAAAACTTTTTATGAAGAAAAAAAAAGACAGTTTTTTTGTATTTCTCATAAAATTAGCATCAAAACTTTCCTAAAATAGTTTATTATCTAATGCCTTAAGGGTACCCATTAACTGGACCCTTCTAGAAAAAACAATTTAGTCATTTAATATTTTCAAAGAAGATTTTTATTTATCAACTACAAAATGAATACATTACAGATATAAATAAATGTTTGGCTAGTATCATTTTGAGCATGGTTTTCAGACCCGGACCGTTCATTGAACCGTAAAAGAGAGAGGTTCAAGGGTTTCAAGGTCGAACCGAGGTCGGACCGGGGTCGAACCGTGATGACGTCATAATTAATTTAATAATTATTTTAAATATATATAAAAACATTAAATTAATAAAAAAAATTAACTAAATTAGTCTAATTTACTTTCAAGACAACCAACAGACATACACAAATGCAGTCACGCTGAGAAAAAGGCAAAACTTTGTAAATTATTAGTTTGAAGTATCTATATATAATATATTCACCTGCATAGCCCTAGCTAGATCTCAAGAGAGTGGACTTGCAATAAAATCTTCATCTAACTATCTAAGTACTTTCATGCACATGCATTACAGGTATATCCAAATTCCAGCTCAGACATGCACAAGCTACAAAGTACTATTCCTGCTTCTATTACAAAAGCACAAAAAGACATTACTCTTACTAATTAACTATACTAACACAAAGGTAAAACATATATAACTAATAATTAAGCAACCAACCATAGATAGAGTACTGCCGTACTGGTACTAGTACTGCTTCTATTACCAAAATTCACACCCCAATGTAGTCCAAACTAGTCAATGTAGTCCATAAAACTTAAAAGTACAAAGTAAAAATACATAAACAAGCCTCCAAGTTATAGTACATAACTACACATTGTTTCTTACAAAAATACATAAAACTTAGTTCTAAAAAACAATAAACTAACTTCAAACTCCAAGTCACACACTGTGTCTTACAAAAAGACATAGAAATTATCTCTAAAATACAAAATAAAACTTTAACGTTGAAACAGAATTATTATGATCATAAATCATCAATGTCATGAAAGTTATCATGCTCGTCATCATTCCCTGGAAATCCAGGAGGAGGGCCAATAGGTTGTCCAAATGTTCCCAAATCAATTCCTTCAACCTCACTGCTATCATCTATAGATTCTACACACAAGTTTGAACAAAATAAAAAGAAAAATTATTATAATGTTTATGTAAGTTTGAAAAAAATAAAAGAAAAATTACTATAGGTTATCAAATTGTTTACATATAAACTAACCTTCAATATTAGAAGAAGCCTCTACATTTGCTGGATATGCACCCTCTTCATAAATTGCATTCTCCAACTCTTCATAATTAAGATACGGGTCTTCCTCTTCCACAAATACCCAAAAATCAGTTTTGTCGATACTTGCATAATCAATGGGATCAAAATTAAGCTTTTTGTTGTAAAGCCTGCATAAAATGTCATGCTCATCATTGGAATTTGAACATAATTAATAACTAACAATTACATTATATAAATGACTTCTTAAAAATTAATATAATGACAAAATATAGCATTTAATTACCTATGTCTCAATCGCAAGTTATGATTAACAAATACAAGATCATTGAGCCTTTGATGCTCCAACCTATTCCTCCTCTTTGAATGTATTTGATCAAATAAACTCCAACAACGCTCACATCCAGAAGAGGCGGAAGTTTGGCTAAGGATTCTAATTGCCAATTTTTGCAAGTTTGGAGCATCAGCACCCCACAACTTCCACCATTCATCTGATTTTCATAACACAACATAATCTAATATTAATCAACATAAACAAACAAACTTTCAATTAAATAATCACTTTAGTTATTCTAATTATAGTGACAAAACTAACTTTTAACGTGAACAAAGAAACTAAGATTTGTTTATAGTACTAAAGTAAACTAATTACTTCTCACCTGGATGAGTGGTCTTGCTTGTTGACAATGCAAGATCTCTATCAAAGCTCCCAATACGGTCCCGAAAATATTGGGTTTCCCTAATTACCTTTTCTTGATCACCATCATATTTTGTCCCAATGTAGTCCAAAATAGCCATATTTACTGCTGGTTTCCGACAAAAATTCTCCTCATCATATTGAAAAGCGGGATTTAACCAATATGCAGCAGCATGAAGATCTTTACGCAAATGCTTGTCCCAACGGTTTTTTATAATTGAGGTGTATGGCTTGTACAAGTGCTTCTTCATTCGGAAGATCTTCTTGATTCCCAACCATGCTCTATGCATGCCCTCATACACATATCCTATTGCAGGCCTTTGATCAGAATCAACAATCCGTAACAAACGAATGAGTGGTGATGAAATCTTGACAAGAACATTAATATCATCCCAAAAAGAATTATCCAATATGTAGAAACTACTTCTTTTGTCTTTGACTCTCTTGCCAATCTATTGTCCACAAAGAACTTGCTAGTCACTAAGGCTTGCAAGTCATGCTTATGCACATGAAGGCTTCCAAATGAAAGGAAGGTAGTAGCAAATCTTGTTGCTCCTGCACGTACAATATCTGTCCAACCAGGTCTCTTCCTCAACCAAGCAATCAAAGCTACATGATTATAAACAAAAACTGTAACTTTGGTTGCACGATTTTTTAGTCTCTCCACATGAGACATCTCCCCCATATCCTGCAACACAAGATTCAGACAATGTGCTGCACAAGGAGACCAACTAATAGTTTTATACTTTTCACACAACAATTTACCAGCAGATACATAGTTGGAAGCATTATCAGTAACCAAGTGAACTATGTTTTTTGGACCAACCCATGTAACTACTTCATCAAACAATTTAAACAAGTTTCTGGTATTCTTCACAATATCTAAGGCATCAACTGATTTTACAAATACCATTCCCCTAGGACAATAAACAAGGAAATTAATCAATGACCTATGTCTAGTATCTGTCCAACCATCAGCCATAAGTGTACATCCAACTTCTGCCTAATGCCTACGTTGTGACTCAACCAACAACTGAACTTCTTTCTTATTATCCCTCAACAAAGGGACTCGTACAGCATGATAAGATGGACCTTTGTAACCAGGACCAGCAGCAGCTATGGCATCAATCATCATTTGGTAATACACTGAATTCACTACATTAAAGGGAATGCAATTGTCATACATAAACCTTGCAATAGCCATATCAGCTTGCCTCACCCTTTCTTTGCTTTGGAATACACTTTTAAGACCAGGCTGAGCTCCTGGAGTAGTTCTTGGAGCAAAGTAATTATCCACTAGCTTTGTACCCTTTCTTTTACCTAAAACAGGTTTTTTAGGCAACCCACTACTAAATACTTCTTGAACATCATCATCTTCTTGCAAATCACTATTTGTAGAAGGCACACTAAACATTTCTTCTTGACGTTGTTTCTCAGCTTTTTTCTTCAACTCAAACTCCTTCACATATTCCAACATTTGGTATCTCACATCATGAGAAACCTTTTTACACGATCCAATATCACCTTTTATCCCCGCAAGGTGTTTTTTCATCCTATTAATACCCCCACCTTTATATGTTTGCCTACAATACACACATGTAAAAGTATTCCGTCCCTTCTCATCCGACCCAAGGCTAAAATGTTCCCAAGCCGGATCAACCTTTTCCCTTACTCTAGAGCAAGATTCCACTACATTGGAATCAACTTCATGTGATGGAGTAGACCCGGTCTCTATTTCCATTTTAATCTAAAAGACTAAACAACAGTCAAACACGCATAGACCCATCAATTTTTGAAATATAGACATTCAAAGAACCACAACTTCATACACATTAAAACACTACCAACCGTAAAAAAGAGTAAAGACACTACAAATTAAAACATAACAACAGACTCTATCCACATAAATACACCAACTATATTCAGAAAGTTCCCATAATGCTGTCAAAGTTTCCACAGATAAATCTCAGTAAGCTTAAATAAAATAAATCAGCGGTATGTTACATAGACAACAAAGCTACGACTCCCAAACTGAAAACAACTCACAGTAGGATACATGACAGAAAATAAAATTTTATTGTAATTATTGATTGCTCTAAAATTAATAAATTCCCATTTTCAACAATGTTTTTAAATGCTAAAGACATCAAAGCAAGAATGCCAGAACTACAAAGACATCCTAATCTTGTGACGATACTGCATTAATAGTTAGGAAGCAACTCATACCGCTAAGATTATACAATGGAAGAATAAACCTTAATCAGATTATAATTTCTGCATTACTAAGAATACAGTTTCAGACAACACGAACACAAATTTGAACAAAAACATTTCTCATTAGTAAAACTGTGATCACAAACTCACCCAGATTCGGCTTTCAAGCCCCACAGTAACATAAACCCCCACTTTCAAAAGCAAAAAATCCCAGAATTTCTCATTTCTCATTAATCAAAGAATTATCCAATTTTATGAATGAAAAATAAAATGCAGTAATGGAATTAAAGAAGAAGAAAATGGAAATGACCTCTTCAACGGCCTTTTCTCAAGCGATGACCGTGCGATCTTGGCTGAGCTGCGATCTGGGCTGAGCTGCGACGTCGACGACAAAGAGAGGCAGAGACGAGAGAGCGATTGAAAGAGTGCGCTGATCTGAGCTGCGACGACGACGTCGGCGACAGAGAGAGGCAGAGACGAGAGAGCGATTGAGAGAGTGGGCTGGGCTGATCTGAGCGCGACGGCGACGTCAACGACGGAGAGAGGCAGAGACGAGAGAGTGATTGAGAGTGGGCTGAGCTGAGCAGATGGCGATGTCGACGACGGAGAGAGGCAGAGACGAGAGAGCGATTGAGAGTGGGCTGGCTCAGGCGCGACGGCGATGTCGACGATCGAGGGAGGCAGAGACGAGAGAGTGATGGAGAGAGTGAGGAAGAGGCAGAAGCGAAATAGCGAATGAGAGGGTTTCGTTTAGGCAAAGGGAATGAGGGTTTTCAATCAGGATTGAGAAAGCCCAAAACGACGCCGTATTAAGGAAAAAAAAAAAAAAAAAAGGGACGAAACGGCGCCGTTTTGAGACAAAACAAGGCAGCCCGTTTGAACCGTCCGAACCGTTCACGGTTCACAGAACCGGACGGTCGGACCGCGGTCCGTACGGTTCCATGCTTTTTTCGCATGGAACGGTTCTTCACCTTAAATGGACCGTAGATGTGAACGGTTCGAGGGTTTTACGGTCCAACCGTACGGTCCGGTCCGGGTCTAAGTTCCATGATTTTGAGTTCTATGATACAACAGAAATAATAAAAAAGTCTTAATCCCAAAATTTCAGAGTCGGCTATAATTCCTTAATAGATTTGTTAGAATTCATCATATGTATTCATTTTCTCCATTTTATTTTATTTATAATGATGATTTGGAAAATTTTAATTCACTTATTTCTAGTTGTGTCCAATCATGACTCAAACTTGACAAAATCATATGATCTAAAGGGGTCTGAACCAAAGTTTGATCGATTCAACCAAGGTAGCGGTTAATGGAGTGTCTTTGCCAAGAAAATCCAACAACCACAAGTCGAGTGGTGGGTCATTGTAATAAATTCAGACTCCAACTGATTTGATCGATTACCATTGTTAGACTTCACCATTTTCTACCATTTGTCATCTTGACCTTTCGATATGTTGGATCTTTGCCAGATGTGGCGAGAATACAGCTAGATCTGATGAGATCTTGACCACATTTTATGAGATCTCAACTAGATCCAACAAGATCTTTGACTAAATCTAACAAGATTAATCAAATCTCCACTGGAAGTAATAGCTTTGCCATGATCAACGATATCTCAACTAGATCCAATGGTTTCGAGTACAGACTAATTTGATTGCCAAAATAGTGTAATCGTGGCACAATCCTAAACCTGAGTTGATCACGTTAAGTGGCAGTTTGACCCTAAACTTGACCCCAACTGACCCATGGATACCCCTATTTATTTTATTATGGATAAAATTTTTTTTAGAAATTACATTTGGGAATCACTTTTTAAAACTCTGAAGAATCTTAATTCAACTACCAAAGCATGTTAAATTTGTTAAGTGTTATTCACGTGCAATTTTGCTTTTCATATATTTATTCTCTTTTGCTTGAGGTTGGGCAAAGAATTTTTATGATTTAGTTTAAACACTTATAATTGATAGTAGAATTTGCTGACTCTAGAGTCTGAATCTAAACTACCAAAGCGTGTTACAGTTGATAAGTGTTATTCACGTTGCAATTTTGCTTTTGATATGTCATATTCTGTTTTGCTTCATTAATGGGGTAAGAATGTTTATGGTAGAATGTGTTGATAGACATGCATAGTCTATTCTTTCTCGGAATTGCTACTCACTCTAAAGTCTAAGCGTCGCAGATTAATTGGACTATTCGGTATTTAGTTTAAACACATGGAATTTATGGTGGAATGTGTTGATAGACATGCATAGTCTATGCTTTCTCGGAATTGCTACTCACTCTAAAGTCTAAACGTCGCAGATTGGACTATTCGGTATTTAGTTTAAACACTTAGAATTGATGGTAGAATGTGTTGATAGTTGATAAGTGTTGTAAATTCTCTTTGTTTCTGTGATTTTGTACCATTGGAATAAAAATTATTCGCAAATGAGTACAACATTGTTTTGATTAGGTCCTCTCATTAAATATGGAGGCCCATTTTCCTTTAAAAGCTCTGTTTCTCATGTAATTATCTGCCATCAGTAATTTGGAAATTGGTTACCCATTTAAGTACCCATGGCTCAATTTTCCATCTCCTATACTCATCAAATTTCAGCTCATTCATGGTCACTGATTAGGGAAAGGAGCTTGTCATGTATGGTATGGATATAAGGCCGAGAGAGAATGAAACAAAATGGGTGGAAAATTGAGGATTTCAAATTTTAAATACTTTCATTAATCAATTACATTCAACCTGGTCAAACAAAATGGGTGGAAAATTGAACTGCTCTCTATTATGATCTTGACAAAGTGAGCAAAATTCCGAAGTGGAACTTACGTGAAATGATAATTGAGTGTGAAATTATGGCTTAAAAACAAATTTCAGTCCTTTCATATAGATGCTCCAAAGTCCAAACCCCACCAAGTACTACAACGGAAGAATCTCCTAAAGTGCCGAGAGGGTGAAAATTGACAGAGAAACTTACCAAGAAAATTGAGCAGGGGTTACAGTAAATTCACCAACTTTTGTCAAGCTGACATGTAGAAAAGCTAGTTAATACAGTCTTTAGCTTGGTGGAAAATTGTGTGTGAAAGTATGGCTTAAAAATTTTAGGCTTCATTACAAAAATCTCGACTCTAACTGTAGCAAATCCCTTTAATTACTAAATATGCAAATTCATTACTAAAAGGGTTTGTTGATATGGTGTTTGTCACCTACCAAAAAAAAAAAAAAATCCGCTACTAATATCACTTCAAATGAAAACGATATTCTTCTCCAAAAAAAAAAAAAAAAAACCAAAGAAGATATTTTTAAGTCATTTGTAAAAACATTTTATTTGACATTCCTGCTTTTGTTGTCAAAGGTCCTGTAACATGGTGGTATAACTTTTTCTTCTTCATTAGGAGAACTAGAGTTCAAATTCTCCAATTATTGTAACTATTGATTTTGTTAGGTTTGAAGTACTTAGGAACTAATGTATTAGAATTTTAATTTGTATTGTTGGCAAACCATGATCAAAACAGGTTTTTAGTCTTGTTTTAGACTTGTTCAAAGTATGTGTTTTATGTAAAGTTGGAATCAAGCTGCTACAGAATTCATTGTGCAATTCGGTCTGGCTCGATCGATGAGAATTAGACTCGATCGATTGAAAGTCGAGCAGAATATTTTTTTTGTAGAATTTCCAACTCAGCCCTAAGCCCATATGACGTGTAGGGTTTTATATTTTGCCCTAAGTATAAAAGGGAAACCCTAGTCACGTTTTTGTGGTTGCTTTATTTGCTGTGTGTGCAAATCTCTTATAAGATCTGAGAGGTGGTTGCCTTCACACATGCTTAGGATTATCAAGAAGGAGATTTCATTGAGAGCTTTATGATCATTCAGTTGCTGCACTAAAGAGCTTAAAGATACACAAGCAGGAGTGCTCGTACTTACTAAGAATCAAATAAAGAAATAGTTCATGGTCTTGGAGCTATCATGGGGTCGTGGTAGTAAGTTTTCTACTCGAGGTAGCAATAGGATGTTAGTGGTCTAAGTCGCTATTATATAAACTTCAATTCTTTCATAGTGGTTTTGCTTGTTTACCTTGAGGATAGCTAAATTAAATTCTCCCCAGATTTTTTATCGGTTTGGTTTTCCTAGGTCATCATATCTTTGTGTTCTTTATTTTCCACACTTTACATTGATATGATTATATGATTGTGTTAACCTAGATATGAAATTTGGACTAAGTAATCACTTGGTTAATTAACTAGGTTAATCCAATTGTGTTTTAAGGGGTCAAAAAACAAACAAGTGGTATTAGAGTGGGTAGCTCTTTTGTTTTAGATCTTTTGATCTAAGAGCTAATCCTTTACCCTTGTTGTCATGGATAATTTGAAGTGTCTTTCTGATCATGTTTTTGCTCATGCTTCTGTTGATTTTATTGATGCCTATGAAACTCTTCATAAGGAGTTATTGAAATCTATGAAAATTGCTAAAAAATTCAAGGAAGAGTTAAAATTGTCTAATCTTGAAAAAGAGGAATTGGTTGTTATATTAGATGAATCTAATAAAAAGAATGAATTTTTGAGAAATCAAATTTCCTCTCACGATGAAAAGATGAAAAGCTTGGAATAAGAGTTAGTTGAATCTAAAGCTAAAATTGAAAATTTGACTAGTACCAAGCCTACTGTTGATACAGAAGTGTTTCTATTTCTCTTTAGCCTAAAACTGAAAAAGTTTGTATCCCTCCTTTTAAGAGGAATAATAAAGAAAAAACTTATTTTGCTAGGTTAGACAAAGGTAAAAGTTCTAATGTAGACGCTGAAGTTTCTAAACCTAAGTCTAAACCTACTATTAGATAGCATAATAAATCTATTTTTGTGCCTACCTATCACCTTTACGATGTTGTTGGTCATATTAGACCAAATTGTTCTTTGTTGAGGCAAAAACCAAAATTGAGACTAGATTTATTGTTAGGAATACTAATGTTTCTAAATTTGTTCCTGTTTGTCACTTTTGTGGTGTCTCCGGTCACATTCGTCCTAATTGTCATAAATTGAAATTTAAGCATTCTGTGTTTTAGTCTAGAATTTGTGATGATATTTCTCCTGCCATAAGTCCATATAAATTTTTTTATATTCTTTTGAAAAGTTTAAGCTTGTTGGCTTGTGAAAGGAATTTGCAAGATTTGAATCTTTCTCAAAAGATTGGTGTAATCCCTCAAATACACTCTGCTTCACATGGATTTTCACCTACAAAGCCGAAGACTCGTGCTACATGGGTGAGAAAAGATTCTTTAAGGTAAGTGTTACTGACTTGTCCCTAATTTAATTCTTTCAATTAATTGTGGGCAAGTTTTCTTTTAGTTTTTGGTTCTTTTATTTTTTTCTTAGGTTGTTTTGATTATTCAAAAAATCCAAAAACATTGAAAATTTTCAAAAAGACAAAAATATTTTATTTTTTGTCTTGTTTTATTTTTCTTGAGGATTACATGAGTTATAATATCTCTCTCTTGATTTTGAACATGCTTGACATTGTGGAGAAACTTGAATAGTATGTGTTATATAAGTGCTAAGCTATTTATGATTTTGTGTGAGTATGTACTAATTTGTACATGTACTCAAGGGTTAATTAAGAAATTGATATTTCTTTTTTGTGTACCCTCTATAGTTTAGTTAAGCATTGTCATGCATTGCATTTACGTCGTTCATTTAGCATAAAGTGTGCTTTTCGTTTTTGGTCATAATTTTTTTACCAAAAAGATTTTTGTGTTTTGTATTTCACATCTTGGATTTATAATCAAGGATTCACTATATTATCTTCACATAACATGTTTATGTACCTTGTTTAGCTTGGATGAGCTTCTTTTATTGCATTTTACTAGTTGAAGCCTTGTAGTGCATGTTGTGTGGGATGATGTTTATAATTTTTGATCACATGATCTTGATCTTGAAGTCACATGCTTTTGATTGTTGGACTTGAACTTTTTGAGAAAAGCATAAATAATCATCTCACCACTGTTTACTAGCCAATCATGAACACCTTAGCACATATCGTAAGATTTTGTACAAGAGAAAGTATAACACATGCACAAAAAGAACATAAAGTGTAGCCTCGGTTTAAGTGTTAAAATTGGTGTGTACATTATTGGACTTAATGTTAAATCAAACAAATAAAATTGGTGTGTACATTATCCCAGCTATTTTAATAAGTTTCTGATCAAATAAAAATTAGTGTGTACAATATGAGGCAAATCAAGAAACTCACATGATTGCAAGCTTGTTTTCTAGGAGATGTGGGAGTTATATGATGTAACTCTTTAGGTGATAGTCTCTTTCAAATTCTATGTAATGAATTTTGTAGAAATTTGTGATTAATTGCTATTCACATATCACCTCACATGTATCTCAAGTTTTTGCAAGTTGCACACACTATGCAAGTTACTCTTTGCTAAATTTTGTACATGTTAATGTGTGTAATCTTGTTGTGGCCATCCAAGATGTATGTTTTTAGACCCCTTGAAACACAATTGGATTAACCTAGTTAATTAGCCAAGTTATTACTTAGTCCAATCTAAGTTATCACAATCAAACAATCATATCATGTATAGCAACAGAAATATAAATAGCACAATGATATGATGACCCAGGAAACCACACCAATAAAAACCTGGGGAGGATTTAACCTAGCTATCTTCTAGGTAAACCTGAATCCACTATAAAAGAATCAAAGTTTTACAATAGGACTTAGACCACTAACATCCTATTACTATTCACCAATAGAAACTTACAGATACGACCACGTGCAAGCTCCGAGACCACGGGCTCCTTCTTTCTTGGATTCTCCAGCAAGTACAAGCACACCCGCTTGTGTTTCTTTAAGCTCCTTAGTGCAGCAACTGAATGATCATCAAGCTCTCAATCAAATTTCCTTCTTGATAATCCTAAGCATGTATGAAGGCAACCACTTCTAGATCTCACAAGAGATTCACACACATTTGCCTTTTATACTTAGGGCAAAATATAAAACCTTACACGTTTTAATAGGCTAGGGCTGAGTTGGAAAAATTCTGCAGAAAAAACATTTTGCCCAAGATTCGATCGATCGAGTCTAAGCTTCGATCGATCGAGCCAGGCCGAAATGCACACTTAATTCTCCAGCAGCTCGATTCCAACTTTACATAAAAGACACAACTTTAAGCAAGTCTAAACAAAACTAAACAACCTGTTTTGATCATGGTTTGCTAATAATACACATTAGAGTTCTAATACATTAGTTCTAAGTACTTAGAACTTAACACAAGATTATATGTTCCTTGATTTAATGCAAAATATGTTTAACGATTGAGTTGTTGAGGACAAATTGATTCAAAAATATGTTTTTGGAAGATCTGGGTTGAATAGAAGTATTTTTGAAAAATATTTCATCTCATACTCATGCATTTTATTCATAAAACAATGTGCTTTAAGGAGTTTCTGCATTAACTTGCTCTGTTTTTCAAAATTTCACTTTTCCAGATTTTCGATTGATCAAAGTTGTTTCTCGACCGATCGAAATTGCGATAAATATTTTTGGTTTGAATCTACCTGACTCGAAACTGAAAAATTTCAGTTTTTAAGTATTTGACCAAATTTTTTTCATGCATCATTTATGTTTAGGATTCACATGCATTGCATTTTTTTCTGTATCTATCTTGCAGTTTTGCAGTCATATCTCTCATTATTTTCACACATACCATGCATACACATTGCTAAATTGGGTACTCAACTTGATTTAAAAATTGATTGATTAATTTTTGAGTTGTGCACTTTTTAGTATATGCTATTTTTTATGTGTGAATTGCAGAAAATATTTTTCTTAAGAGATATGATAGATAATCAATGTGCAAATATTTTCTCTACTCATACAACTATTTATGGGTCACATAGTGTCGTGTTTGCATTTATTGAAAGAGAGAATATTTTTCTTCATGTGTATCCTCAATTTAGTTTTTAAGTTTGGTTTGTGTCCTTTTATTTTCCCTACCTCCTAAATTTTCCCCAAAACTTGTGTTTTTCCTATTTTTATTAGGGGAGAAGTTTGTTTTTAACCTTTGCTCTTCATAGGGGGAGTTGTCTCTATTTTCTATAGAGTTAAATTGTTTTGTATTCCCTTAATTCTCTATTTTCTCTTGACTTTTGTATATATGTTGTCTATTTACTCTTTGTATGAGTTGTCTTTGTCAATACATGACAAAAAGGGGGATAAATAGTTGAAATGTGGGAATCATGTTTGCTTTGTTTAGAAGATGTTGTAATTGTTTTTGAGAGGGGAAGAATATAAAAACTTTTTGATGTATCTAACTTAGGGGGAGATAATATGTTTGTTTTTGGTAGGGGGAGATACTATGTTTCTTGTTTCACATTGCTTTTTGATTTATATTTATGAGTTATTCATAATATATGTCTTTATTGTGTGTTATGTGAAATCAAGAATTTATTTTTGTTTACTTGTATTTTCCACACATGCGTTTTATACGTTTGTTGAGTATTTCAAGAAATATATAGGTTGATTTAGTCGTGTTGCTATCTACACTTGCAATTGATGGATAGTAGTTAGGTTGTATTATTTTGTAATGGGCATTATTTTTGTAAAGGGCTTTTACTTGTAACTTTGAGCATTGTGTTTGTGCTTTGTCACGGATTGCCAAAGGGGGAGTTTGTTAGGTTCTAAGTACTTAGGAACTAATGGGACAAAATGGGCTTCTGCCTTTTTTGGACAAAGTAATTAGCCTTTTGCCCCTCTTCCCAAACTAAATAGGAAAATGCCCTTCTTTTGAAAATCAAGTTTCTCAAAATCGATTTAAGCCCTATAGTGACGTTTTCAAGGACCTATAGTGACGTTTATAAAGACCTATAGTGGCGTTTTGTAACTTAAATTGCCTATAACTCGATTTCATGGATATCAAGTTATAAAACGTCACTATAGGTTCTTAAAATGTCACTATAGGTCCTTAAAAACGTCACTCTAGGGCTCCATAATTTTATTTTTTTTTAACTCGATTTTGAGAAACTCGATTTTCAAAAGAGGGGCATTTCCCTATTTAGTTTGGAAAGAAGGGAAAAAGGGTAATTACTTTGCCCAAAAAAGGCAGAAGCCCATTTTGTCCAGAACTAATGTATTAGAACTCTAATTTGTATTGTTGGTAAACTATGATCAAAACAGGTTTTTAGTCTTGTTTGAGACTCAAGCTGCTGTAAAATTCATTGTGCAATTTGGTCTCGCTCGATCGATCGAGAATTAGACTCAACCGATCGAAAGTCAGGCAGAATGTTTTTTCTACAGAATTTCTAACTCAGCCCTAAGCCCATATGATGTGTAGGGTTTTTTGTTTTTCCTTAGGTATAAAAGGGAAACTCTAGCCACGTATGATGTGTAGGGTTTTTTGTTTTTCCTTAGGTATAAAAGGGAAACCCTAGCCACGTTTTTGTTGTTGCTTTATTTGCTGTGTGTGTGAATCTCTTGTGAGATCTGAGAGGTGGTTACCTTCACACATGCTTAGGATTATCAAGAAGGAGATTTCATTGAGAGCTTGATGATAATTTAGTTGCTGCACTAAAGATCTTAAAGATATACAAGCGAGAGTACTTGTACTTGCTGGGAATCAAAGAAAGAAATAGTCCGTGGACTTAGAGCTATCATGAGGTCGTGGTAGTAAGTTTCCTACTCGAGGTAGTAATAGGATGTTAGTGGTCTAAGTCGCTATTGTATAAACTTCAATTCTTTCATAGCGGTTTTGCTGGTTTACCTTCAGGATAGCTAGGTTAAATCCTCCCCAGGTTTTTTATCGATTTGGTTTTCTTGGGTCATCATATCTTTGTGTTCTTTATTTTCCGTACTTTACATTGATATGATTATATGATTGTGTTAACCTAGATCTGAAATTTGGACTAAGTAATCACTTGACTAATTAACTAGGTTAATCCAATTGTGTTTTAAAGGGTCTAAAAACAAACAGATTTATTGAAAAGAAAAAAAAAAAAAAAAGATAAGAAAAAAGAGTTTATATTCATTACTTCGATTTACCAAATGATAATAAGTTTTAACGTGGTGTCAAAGGCGTCAGGACTCAAATTTTTGTCTCCTACACTTCAGGATGACAAATTCCAGCCCATCCATTGGTCCCTCCAAAGAAGAAGTATGATCTATGAACAAGGACAAAGAGAGAGCAAGAAGATTAACAAAGGAGGAACTTACCAAGAAAATTAAGCAAGGTTACAACATCCTCAAAACTTTTGTTTTTACTTGGACTAAGTCAATATATTGTCTGCCAAGATTATTAAGGCACTGAAAAGAGCAGGCGTTTGGTAGGTGCTAGGCCTTGAAAAATCGTTGGAAGGGTCAAATTACCATGGTTGTGAGTAGAGATATAGCATTTGACTCATTTTGTTTATGGTTGATGACTAAAAATTGTATTGTTTTTGTGTAGTGTTTTCACTTTACTTCATTGTCTCATAAGTAAGTTTTGGTCCAAGGGAGAGGGAAAATGAGATTAATCCTCATGTTACTTATAATATTATCTTTTTTCACTCACTATTTATTCTTTTAAAATGAAACTAATGATGGGATTAGCCAAAGATTAATAAGAAGAAAACTTCCTATTCTATTAAATTTTTTTTGGCTCAAATATTATTTTTGTCCCTAAATTTTGTATGAATTTTGTTTTTGGTCCCAAAACTTTAAAAATTTCATTTGTTGCTCCAAATAAATTATTAAAAATATTATACTTCTGAATTTTGAGTTTTAGAAGTACATTTTTTAATTCCCAAACTATTGTAAAAAGTGTTTTTTTTTTTTTTTCATCCCTAAACTATTAATTTTTTTATAAAAAAAAAATTAAAGGATGAAAAGTGAACTTTTTAAAGTTTAGGAATGAAAAAGAAAATTATACAATCTTTACATTTGAAAATATTATTTTTGCCTTTTTTTTGTTTAATTCTTTCCCTATTATTGCTGAAGTGAGGTTTTCGTAAATTGTTCTTATATATGATGTTCCTCCAAAAGAGAAAAAAAAAAAAAAAATCATAGGCAAGCTAGCTTGAATAGGTCTTGGTAGAATGTGATTTACGTATTTTGGTGCATTACTGTCACACTCGAAAGCAATCTAAAATAATTAAGTCTTATTTAGGCGGAAGTTTTTTAAGACTAAAAATCTAAAATATTGCTTTATTATAAGCTTTTGTAATGCATCTTTATGTACCACGTACAATATGTTACAAAAAATGATTTTATAATGTAATTTAGCAGCTGTCTCTTTTAAATCACAGCCTAGCGTGTGAGCTTGCACCCTCCTAAACTAATGCTTCCCATGTCTCTTCCATAAGGTTGCAACCTCTCTCACCAAACACTTCTTCCATAGAAAGTTTTAAGTCAAGAAATCAGACATCAGATTGAGCAAAAGATTTACCAATGGTATTCAGTGCGGGTGAGCTCACTGGAAACATCTTCCATGACTTCAATGTTGGCTTCATCCCCCTCTACATCACCGTACATTGCAATGTAGTCAAAATAATATCTTGCATGGGTTTAATAGAATTTAAAACAAAGTAATTTTAGATGAACAAACATCGAGCCAAACATTCAAAATAGTAATTGTAAAACATTTATTTATACCCTTAATATATTCATTATAAAGTTGATAAATAAAACTCTTCTTGGAGAACTGCAAATGACTAATATGCCCTCCATTGACTTGCTGTTTTAGAAAGTCTAGTAAACACAACTTTTATATATATGACCCCTTGACTTGCTTTTCTAGGCAGTCTAGTAAACAAAAGTTATAAGGATATATTGACTCCATCTATCTTTCGATGTGTTTTTTTTTCCTGAATTAAAATAGTCTACGCTAACTTTTTGGAAATAAGTCTTAGATCAAAACCAACGAATACGGCGGACATTTTAGTGTTAAGTCATTCCAAATCAACTCCCAACAACTCCATTAACCAATTACAATCAGCGAGAAAAAAAGGCCTTTTTCTCATTGGCCTATCCACTTTCACCATCGCACTGAAAATTTCAAGCAGGCTAGGACCCATTACTTTGGAAAATAATAACGACAACAAATACCTCATCACAACATAATAACGACATAACTATATTACTATAATCCAAATATTAAGGTATAAAATCAAAATTACTCCAAACATTAACTAGGCAAATTTTGCAATATAATCTCTAATTTATTATTTATAAAAATATATTAATTTATACATAGATCAGTAGAAATATGCTTGCCAACTTATCAATATTAAAGAGATAATGGTACCCATGGTTGTTAGGATTGCACGATTTTACGATCCCACCTCACCAAAATATTTAGGATCGCACTAGGATTGTAAAAATGGTAGGATCGTATGTAGGATCATATAAGATTATATGGGATCCTATCGAAACTTACCCTCCTTTTTCCCCATTTTCCTAAAGGATTTAGTTGAGAAATTAACGAGTTTAAGATGAAAGCGGTAAAGGTTTTGAGAAAACTTACAGGTTTGAAAGAGGGTCCTCGGACAAGATTTAAGTATTTGTAGATGCCAGGAAAATGACGAAAAAGGAGAAAAGACAGGTTCAGTGTATGAGCTCTAGAATTGTATGATCGCTGAAGGTAAGAAAGAGAATTGATTTGAGAATTCCTTTATAGTCGTGCAGAAGTTATGAGCAGGAAAGTTCCCGCTCACGAAACGAGATAGATCCCCTACCGTTCAATTTACATTTTACCGTTGAACGAGGGAGACAGGGACGTCGCCAAAATTTAATGCTGCCACGCTCGGGATGCTGAAGCGTCAAGAGCATGCCCAAAACATAAAAGGGTATGGGCTTGTGACATCAAAATCAATCTTTTCTCCCGAGGATTCGAAAAGCAAGATTTTGAGGGGCTATTGTGGGGGCCGGTTAATCAATAAATTATTAAAATCGTGTTAACTGGGCCTGTGGCCCATCCGAGGACGTAAAACTGTCTGAGGAGGCCCATATCAGGTTATAAGGATAACCAAATGAAAATGAGAGTAGATATCACGTGAGGTGAGTTCAGTATTTGTCCGAGGACAAAATCCTTCTCGGCAGTATGAGTCTGAGGACGACCTGAATGCCACATTGTTGCAAACACACTTCAGAGCTACATTACCACTGAAGGTGGGACATGGGATCAAGGGTAAGAAAGAAAAGGTAAACAAATATCTTTAATAACAGCTGCCTCCACATTAATTGCCTCTCAACCAACTCTCTGGCCGCATTAATGTGGAGGTGATGCTTGAACAGTGATGAGGCAGCCTTACAGCTGCTGGTTGGAGGTTCCAGAAGGTGTTGGATGGGGGCCGGTTAATCAATAAATTATTAAAATCATGTTAACTGAGCCTGTGGCCCATCCGAGGACGTAAAACTATCCGAGGAGGCCCATATCAGGTTATAAGGGTAACCAAATGAAAATGAGAGTAGATATCACGTGAGGTGAGTTCAGTATTCGTCTGAGGACAAAATCCTTCTCGGCAGTATGAGTTTGAGGATGACCTGAATGGCACATTGTTGCAAACACACTTCAGAGCTACATTACCACTGAAGGTGGGACATGGGACCAAGGGTGAGAAAGAAAAGGTAAACAAATATCTTTAACAACAGCTGCCTCCGCATTAATTGCCTCTCAACCAACTCTCTGGCCGCATTAATGTGGAGGTGATGCTTGAACAGTGATGAGGCAGCCTTACAGCTGCTGGTTGGAGGTTCTAGAAGATGTTGGATGGGACAGGAAGGGATCACCCGAACCCAACCTACACGTGTGTGGTGAAGATGACACCAAGAGGGCAGTATATAACATGGAAGAATGCATTGAGAAAGGGAGATCGGAACTTCTAAACGAGTAGTACTTAGAAGAAAACCTTATGAAATAAAGAACAGAACTTGTTTCAAGAAGAAATTGATCGTTATATTAGTGTTAATCCATCTATAAACGTTAAGTTTAATCGTTTTTCTTTTGGAGTTAAACCTAGTTCTTTGACATCCACGCTTTACAAATTTATTATTTGGGTCTTTAACGTTCGAACCCAATACGAATTTGGGATCGTTACAAATTGAGTCCTTACAGCAATATAATCTCCAATTTATTTATTTATAAAAATATATTAATTTATATGTTGATGAGTGGAAATATGCTTGCCAACTCATTAATACTGGAGATATGGTGGTACCAACTTATTATTCATAAAATGGTTTTTTTTTTTTTTTTTTAATAGAAGAATTCATAAAATGTGTTGATATAGTTTCGTTTTCCCATGAATTGTGTTGCCCTAACAGATGGTCTTGCGGGTCAATTAATCCATGGTATGTTACATGATTGATTTATTGTCCAAAGTGGTGGGTCCTAGCCCCCTTGGAATTTTCGTACGATGGTGAAAGTGGATTAGCCAACGAAAAAAAGGTTTTTTGCTCATTGATTGTAAATGGTTAATGGAGTTGTTGAAAGTTGATTTGGAAGGACTTAATACTGACATGGAAATTTTCCAAGAAAATTGTGTAGGGGTTTCATTACATTCACAAAAACTTTTGTCAAGAGAACTTGTAGAAAAGCTAGGTAATACTGTCTTTAAAGTCTATATATTATCTGTCAAGATTAAGGCATTGAAATTTGTAGATAGAGATAGAATTTGAATCATTCTTTCTATTATTGTTTGTTGACTCAAATTTGTATTTTTTTTTTTTTTTGGTAGTGTTGTTCACGTTCCTCCAATATCATTTTCTTACAGTTTACCATTTATTATTTTTAGATGAAATGATAAGACTGCTGAAAGATTAGTAAGACTAAATTTTCTAAGCTGATCTTCTTTTTTAATACACTGTTTGTTTTTGCTGGATTGAAATTTTCATAAATAATAGCTTACATATGATGTTCCTCAACATTTTTAACTTGCCTTAGATGGGAATTTGGTATATAAGGTGTTTACTGGGATATAAAACATACCAGTTCCTTAATCAACATGTTGTCTTGGCAAACCATCAGCAGCAGAATTTTTTTAAAATAAAAAATCTTAAAGATGGTTGCAGGCTTGTAGCTTAATAGGTTGGCATGTATCTACTGGTATGTCCATAACATTCATGATTCTAATCCCTCCTACCTCTCCCCCGCTGTAATTATCAAATTACCAAGAAAAAAAAATCATAAAGATGGTTGTATTATAAGATTTTGTAATGCATCTTCATATATCATGTATATATATAAGTTAAAACCCTGAAAATATCATAAAATCTAAAACAAAAAATTCTAGAATAATTATGTATTTATCACATGTAGCAAAAGTATTTTCCATTAGCTAGCTATGTTTTAAAATTTTAAAAAAATTTATTAATTAAGCAATTACATTCAACCTAGTCAAACAAATTTAGGTGTTTTGTATTCTATCATATGATCTTGACAAAGTGAGCAAATTGCAAAAGTAGAACCTATGTGAAATGATAATTGTGTGTAAAAGTATGGCTTTTAATCTATTTAGGTTTCATTAGTACAAAAAATCTCAACTCTAACTATAGCAAGCCCTTGAATTACTAAATTTTCAAAAAATCATTACTAGGAGAACTACTATCATTTTATTTGAGAAAACATTTTATTTGATATTTCTAATGCCTATTGTCATTGTCAAGAGTTTTGTAACTCAATGGTATAACTTTTTCTTCTTTACTAGTAGAACTATAGTTCAAATCTCTCACCTCTGATTGTTGTAACTTTCAAATTGTTTATAATAAAAAAAGGAAAAAAAAAAAAAGAGTTTACATTCATTTCTTCGATTTACCAAATGTAATGATCTTTAATGTGGTAATTTCGCCAAATTTTCACCAATTTTTTTGCATTGTCTCGAATTTCAAATTGCAAATGCAACTACATTCATTGATTAACGACTTGGTCCTCTTGTAAAATATGAGGAACTGTCTTCGTTTGAATATTTTTCTCTTGTAATTATTTGATAACAAGAATTCGGAAAGGTCCTCTAATAGAATACAAGGGACCATCTCCATTTTAATGTTTGGATTCTCATGTAATTATTTCCTAATGGTTACGTTTTAAAAACTTTAATTCAGATAAGGTTTTTTTTTTTTTTTTGAGTTCCAACTTATGATGTCCGTCTAAAACACACTAAATGATTTTTGGTGTAGGTAGGAAACTTCAGATCTCTTATTCAATTACAATAGACTTTACTAATTAAGCTAAATGGAACCCACATTTTGAGCTAATTAGAACCCAATAGCTAAAAATAAATAAATAATAACCGAATAAGTTACTTTATGGTAGACAATGACATAGGTCCTGCAACTTTTGACTACAATTCAGTCATAAATAGTGGTAATAAAAAAAGGGCATTCTATCTCTCACAAACATTGAAGCACCTTACCCCCAAGCAAGTTCCACATTGTGTCCGAGTTTCTATGATTTTGTACCATTGGAACCAAAACTATTCTGTAAATTAATACAACATTGTTTTAAATCTTTTGATTAGGTCCTCTCATTAAATATGAGGGCCCCTTTTCCGTTGAAAGCTGTGTGTCTCATGTAATTATCTGCTATCAACAATTTGGAAATTGGTTACCAATTTTAACTACCCCTGACTCAATTTTCCATCTCCCACACCTGACAAATCTCTGTCCATTCATAGTCCCTCCAAACCGATTACGACAATGGAAGAATCTCCTAAAGTGCAAGCAGGTTGTCATTGGAGGTATGGAAATTAGTGGGGAAACTTACCAAGAAAAATGAGGATTTCTAGAGGAGTTGTAGAAAAGTTGATTGATACGGTCTTTAGCTTGATAAAAAATTGTGGATTTCAAATTTTAAATACTTTTCTTAATCAATGACATTCAATCTGGTCAAACAAAATGGGAGGAAAATTTAGCTGCTCTCTAAAATGATCTTGACAAAGTAAGCAAATTGCAAAAGTAAAACTTACGTGAAATGATAATTGAGTGTAAGAGTATGGCTTAAAAATTAAGTTTTAGGCTTCATTAGTGCTAAAAATCTCGACTCGAACTACAACAAACCCCTTTAATTACTAAATATGCAAATTCATTACTAAAAGGGTGTGTTGGTATGGTGTTTGTCACTTGAAAAAAAATAAAAAATAAAAAATAAGTCGCCATTAATATCACTTCGAATAAAAATGAGATTGTTTAAGTCTTTTCTAAAAAAATTTTATTTGGCATTTCTAATACTCACCTTTGTTGTCAAAGGTATTGTAACTCAGTGGCATAACTTTTTCTTCTTTATTAGGAGAACTAGAGTTTAAATCTCTCTTCCCCCATTTTTGTAACCATTGAATTGTTAAAAAGAAAAAGGGGAAAAAAAAAGAGTCTGCATTTGTTACTTTGATTTACCAAATGATAATGACCTTCAACACAATATCAAATATTGCATTGTCTCAAATATCTAATTGCGAATATGACATTCATTGATTCACGACTAGGTCCTCTCATAGAATATGAGGAACCATCTTCATTTGAATATTCTTCTCGTGAGATTATTTGCTAACAAAAATTAGAGTCTACAATCGTTACATTGATTTACCAAATGATAATGACCTTTAACGCGGTATCAAATTTTGCATTTTCTCAAATGTCTAATTGTGAATACAATGACATTCATTGATTCACAACTAGGTCCTCTCATAGAATATGAGGAACCATCTTCGTTTGAATATTCTTCTCTTCAAATTATTTGCTAACAAGAATTCAGAAAGGTCCTCTGATTCTCATGTAATAATTTCCTAACAAGAATTTGGAAAATTGGTGCGGGAGTTTATATCAAATTAAAGGACTTAGGTCTCAAATTTCCATCTTCTACACTTCAAGATGACAAATTCCAGCCCATCCATTGGTCCTTCCAAACGCAAAGTATGATCTATGGATAAGGACAAAGAGAGAGGAAGAAGATTGACAAGGGAGGAACTTACCAAGAAATTAAGCAAGGTTTCAACATCCTTAAAATTTTTGTGTTTACTTAAACCTAGTCAATTTATTTTCTGCCAAGATTATTAAGGTACTGAAAATTGTAGATAGAGATATAGCATTTGACTCATTTTGTCTATGGTTGATGACTAAAAATTGTATTATTTTTGTGTAGTGTTTTTCACTTTATTGTCTCGTAAGTAAGTTTTGGTCCAAGGGAGAGGAGAAGAGGAGATTAATCTTCATGTTACTTCTAATATTATCTTCTTACAGTCACTATTTATTCTTTTAAAATGAAATTAATGATGGGATTATGAAAAGATTAATAAGAAGAAAACTTCCTATTCTATTAAATTTTTTTGGCTAAAATATTATTTTTATCTCTAAATTTTACGTGGATTTTTTTTTCTTCTCTGAACTTTAAACAGTTCATTTCCCACTCCTCCTAAACTATTAAAAATATTATACTTGTCAATTTTCAGTTTTAGAAGTTCATTTTTAATTCAAAAATTATTGTAAAAAGTTTTTTTTTCCTCCCTAAACTATTGATTTTTTTTTTTTTTAAATTTATACGAAATTTAGGTTCAAAAACAATATTTTAGCCATTTTATTTATATATGAACAAAGTTTAGCTACAAAATTGTTTGTAGCTTAAAGTTACAACCTTTCTCAATAAAATAAACATTATTACATATTTTTAAAATCTAATCGTTGAATTGTATGTTATTTATGCTCTTAGTACACATGTCAAATTTTGTGTCAATCAAATTTTATTTATTATATGATCTACAAACTTATAGTTTATGCATAATTTTAAACTACAAAACTTGCAATTTAAACAATTTATTGATGACATAGCTATTGATATTTAATTTTCAAGAAATTTTGTAAGCATGAAAAATATGAGAAGAAGATGTAATCAAATGGTAAATTTGTCTTTTACTTATTCGTTGTTTGTCATTGCTAAAGTGAGGTTTCCGTAAGTTGTTCTCATATATGATGTTCCTCAAACTTCTTTTTTTTGGAAGCCAAGCCAGTTTGAATAGCGGTTGGTAGAATGTGATTTAAGAATTTTAGTTGCACCAGATATCCTCCACTTTGTTGATAAGATATTTGTTACCTCAACAACCAAAAAATATCACTGCTAAATTATATTTCAATAAAAATTTCCTTTTGAGAAAACATTTATTCGGCATTCCTAATGTTATTAGGTCCTCTATTATTCTTCCTCAAAAAAAAAAAAAAAAAAAAAAAAAGGTCCTCTATTATTATTTTTAATATATATATATATATATAGATGCTTGGGTCCATTACTTCGATTTATCAAGTGATTGGCCATTATCTCGAAAAAGAAAAAAGGAAAAGTGATTGGCCATTACATCTGGAATATGTGCTAATATTAGTAACATTTTATTAATGTTTATCACCCAAACAATTGTTACAGATAATCATTGTTTGTAAATATGAAATTAGTAAAAGAGACCCAAACCCATAACAAATAAAACAGTAACACAACGGGGTATGGAAAGATGAGCACCTTCACTATCACAACTGCGTATTATGGAAAGAAAATTCCAGTCAATACTGATAGCTCTTAAGATTCTAATTATATCAGACGGTCCTTTCAAATCAATATGGTGAAATCCAATTCGATTTTGACCACAAAAAATAATAAATAAAAATAAAGATAAATATCCAGTTACTTTAGTACTTTCAACTTGGCTCCCATTCCCATTATCTGCATTATTGTGTGTATAAATATCCACTCATCATCGGTTCTTTGTCGCTTATAACACTTGCCACCCAATTCTCCATTTACTTCCTCTGCTGTAAAGATGTTCAGTATGGGGAAAATGAATCATCAATACTTGCCTTTATTCCTTGCCTCTTGTTTCTTCTTCATTTCTCATTCTCAAACTTTCTCTAATACTTCCTCTCAACATCATTGCCTCCCTGACCAAAGTGCTCATTTGCTGCAACTAAGGCAAGAATTTGTTGAAAAGAGAATGTATACTGAATATCCTGAGTACTATAATTACTATTATTACTATGATTACCCTGATTACTATAATGGTTCTTATCCAAAGGTGAAGTCTTGGAAGGCAGATACTGATTGCTGTTCCTGGGATGGGGTCACATGCGATACACAGAATGGTGAGGTTATTGGCTTAGATCTGAGCAATAGTTGGCTTTATGGGTCTCTCAACTCTAACAGCACCCTCTTTAGTTTTCGTCACCTTCGAAAACTCAAACTTGCCCTCAACAACTTCACTTTCTCCACAATCCCATCTGAATTTGGTCAGCTTGTAAGGTTGACCCATCTCAACCTCTCTCGTTCCTTCTTACATGGCCGAATCCCGTCGGAAATTTCATGGCTATCCAATTTGGTTTCACTTGATCTCTCTTTCAATTATTTTGAATACTTTGTTGGTGGTGATTATTATGAGAAATTGTTGGATCTCAGAAGAATTGATCTTGAAGCACTTGTCCAGAACATGACATGTTTGAGAGAACTTCATCTAGAGGACGTGAACATTTCATCCTCACTACCTCAATCACTGGCAAATTTGTCTTCCTTGACTTCTCTTTCTCTATCTTCGTGCTATTTGCAGGGTGAATTTCCCTCAGATATTTTCCTATTTCCCAAGATACAAGCCATTGATCTGTCATATAACCCAAAACTCGTTGGTTTTCTTCCCAAATTTCAATATCGTAGTTCCTTGAAGAAATTATGTCTTTTTGATACAATTATTTTCGGGGAATTGCCCAGTTCAATCAGCAACCTCAAGTCCTTGAATCATTTGGATCTTGGTTTCAGTAATTTTTCAGGAGCAATTCCCCCTTCTATTGGAAACCTATCACAGCTTACTTATCTTTCCCTCTCATATAACAATTTCCATGGCCAGCTTCCATCTACATTAGAAAACCTCAAGTCTTTGAAATATTTGAATCTTGGTTCAAGTAATTTTTCAGGGGCAATTCCCCCTTTTATTGGAAACTTATCACAGCTTACTTATCTTTCCCTCTCATATAACAATTTTCATGGTCAGCTTCCATCTACATTGGGAAACCTTGCAAAACTCACTGCTCTGAAACTTAACAACATCCTTTACTCTCAGGAAGTACCATCTTTCTTGGGAAATCTTACACAACTAGAATTCTTAAGCCTTTCACAAAACAATTTTAGCTGTGGCTTCCCAATTTGGCTAACAAATAATACTAAACTCCGTTCAATAGATTTCTCGGGAAGTCAATTGAAAGGGCCAATCCCATCCGAAATATGTAGGCTTCCTAATTTGTCTGTCCTTGACTTGTCATATAACTCACTGACAAAGACCATTCCCTCGGCTTTGTTTACAACCCCGTCATTGTCTATACTACATCTAGATTACAATCAGCTCACTGGCCCTCTCAAATTCCAAAACATCTCTACATCACCATTAAAGGTCCTGAGTTTGGGTGAAAACAAATTGAATGAATCAATTCCAAGGTCAATTGCCAATTTCACTAAGCTACAGGAGCTAGATCTTTTTTCGGTCAACCTAAAGGGCAAGGTGGAGCTAGACATTTTCTTCGAGCTCAAAGAGCTTCGAGATCTCGATCTTTCAGGTAACAAAGTAATGGTTTCAAAAACAAATATCCCTTCAACCATCCCCAAATTTTCATATTTGTATTTGTCTTCTTGCGATTTGCTTGAATTTCCTAAATTTCTAGAAGCCCAAAATGAATTGCAATTTTTAGACCTTTCCAACAACAAAATTGAAGGTGAATTACCTAAATGGTTTTGGAATGTTGGAAAAGAGACATTGGGTTACTTAAATCTTTCTTTTAACCTTTTAAGCAAATTTGAGCATCCACCAATAGTTCTTCCATGGAAAAAATTGTACCTTTTAGACTTGAGTTCCAACATGTTGCAAGAGTCATTTCCTATTCCCCCATTGTCTACAAATTATTTTTTTGCCTCAAAAAATAATTTTACCGGAAGTATCCCGCCAATGATTTGTAAGATGCATGCTCTGGAGGTTCTTGATGTGTCAAATAACCAATTGATCGGTCAGATTCCACAATGTTTGCTTAACTCAAGCAACTCTATTGTATTGTCTATGAGAAATAACCACTTCCAAGGAAACTTGCCTGAAACATTCATAAATGGATGTAGTTTGAGGACACTAGACTTGAATCACAACCAAATAGAGGGGAAGATTCCACGATCTTTGGTTAAATGTCAAATGCTAGAAGTTCTGAATCTTGGAAACAACAAATTGAACGATGCATTCCCCTTCTGGTTGGAGTCTTTACCAGAGTTACGAATTCTTGTCTTGCGAGCTAATGGATTCCAAGGTCCTATATGGGATCCGCATGTAAATTTTGGCTTATCCAAGCTACATGTCATTGACCTCTCTCACAATAATTTCTCTGGCAAGTTACCATCAGAGTTCTTTCAAAATTGGAGTGCAATCTCAAGGGTCACAGGCTACGACAAATCAGAATCAAGGTACATGGGAAACGCTTCCAATTACTATATAGATTCACTGACTATAGTGAATAAGGGAGTAGAATTGGAATTGGTAAAAATCTTGACCATATTCACAGCTATTGATCTCTCTGACAATAGGTTTTCTAGAGAAATTCCAGATAGTGTGGGGAACCTCAAGGGGCTAATTGTACTCAATTTATCATGCAATAAATTTATGAGCCATATCCCATCATCATTGGGAAACATAATTGCGCTTGAGTCTTTGGATCTTTCTCAAAATAGCCTCTTTGGTGAAATCCCTCAGCAGCTAACAAGTCTCACATTTCTTGAGTATTTAAACCTCTCTCAAAATCAACTTTTTGGTTCTATTCCACAAGGTGGGCAGTTTCTAACATTTCAAAGTTCCTCTTTCGAGGGAAACTTTGGTTTGTGTGGCTTTCAGTTGTCAAAGAAATGTGGAAATAATGAGATACCAACTTCTGAAATGAGACATGAATCATCATTAGGAGAAGGATTTTGTTGGAAAGTGGTAGTGATTGGATATACTTGTGGATTGGTAATTGGATTACTTACCGGACATGTTGTCACCTCAAGAAGGACTGATTGGCTAATGAGAAATTTTGGAGTGAACTTACGTCGTTGAAGATTGACACTAGCGAAGGTACTTGCTACAGATTTACAACGACTGTAATAATTGTGTTTATATAAGTGTGTAATAAGAGAAGCCTAGTTCAGTGTAATGAAATAATTATTATGATTCTTACCATTGTATATAAGTATACCAATAATATATATATATATATATATATATATATATATATATATATAAAGTATGTCACTAACAGACCAGTGCTTAATGCAAATCACTAAAACACTTCTATAAATAAATAAATAAAAGTCACAAGGGACAATGTAGAGTCGTGATTTGTAATATTTTAATTTGCTAGTTATCCAATGGTCTGTAGTGACCCTTTTAGTTAGTTGAAGATTGATAGCCCCCAATAGTACTTTGATCCCATTTTCATCTTAAAACGGGGGGCATTTTTAAATTTTAATGAGTGCCTAAAGTCATTTGTCAAAAAATATTAAATATTCAATTAGTAGTTGTAGTGCATAATATTTTTTTTAGAAAAAATACATTTGCCAATAATTTATTGATTTACACTTATAAAATAGTATAATTGTGTGTTTTTCTTTATATGTATAGTATAAGAATCTATATAATAATAATAATAATAATGATAGGTAAAGTAGAGAGAAAATCCAATTAGAATCTATCTAATTTTGCGCTGCGTGTCCTATTTAATCTAAGTTTTAAAATTTTTGTGCCAAGTGAATTAATTCAATGCAAAAATTGGATTTCAAGTAGAGTTTAATTCTACGACATGTGTTCCATCTAATCTAAGTTTTTTTTTTTTTTTTGCACCAAATGAGTTAATTTAGTATAAAAAATGAGGAGTCCAATATAAGTAAATCATAAAAAATTAATTTTTGAATGATTTTATATTTATGAGCCTTTTTTTTTTTTTTTGGTAAAACTAAAAACAATTCAAGTTTATAAGTCATCTATTCATCTATATATATATATATATATATATATATATATATATATATATATATTAATAAGTAAAGCTGAGAGAAAATCCAATTAGATTCCAAATTGGAATTTAATTAGAGTCAAATTTTGCACCACGTGTCTCATCTAATTAAAATTTTTAAAAATTTTGTATCAAGTTAGTTAGTTCAGTGTAAAAATTGAATTTTAATTAGAATTTAATTTTACGACACATGTCCCATCTAATCGAAATTTTTTAATTTTTGTTGTAAATGAGTTAATTTAGAATAGAAAACGAGGAGTCTAACATAAATAAATCATAAAAAATATAATCATATATATCTAACACTATATATAAAATTAGAGGAAGAGAGAGTTTGAATGATTTTATATTTATGAGCCTTTTTTTATAACTAAAAACAATTCAAATTTATAAGTCCTCTCTCTCAGACTCTCACTCTCTCCCTCTCTTTCTAAAATCCAATTAGATTCTACAATTGAAGTCCAATTTTGTGCCATATGCCCTAAATTATTTATTTTTAGAGAGAGTTTTATTTCTTAATTTGGAATTCAATGTGGGGCCATATCATAAATATCCATTCAAGTGAATTATTGTGTACAAAACCAAAGAGTCTAGAATTAATGAACATAAAAATATATTTTTTTTAAATGGAAAATTTACATTTTCTACCTACTAATATTCTTACAAAACATTTTAAAGAGTTAAATATATATATATATATATAAGAATGACTGTCAATAATATTTAAATTATATATGTAAGAATTATATCATGCATATCAATGTATATCTTTTAAGTATATCCATGCATATATATAGGGTTACAATATGTATAGGGTTACAAGCTAGTATATGATAATAGGTGAAACTAAGAGAAAGTCAAATTAGAATTCTAAATCAAAGTTCCAATTTTGTGCCACGTGTCTCGTATAAGTTTTTGAATTTTTGTGCTAAGTAAGTTACTATATCAATTAAGTTTTCTTAATTTTGCTGCTAAACACGAAAACCAAAGCGATTACAATAAGAACTTAGTTTGGGTACAATGCATCCAGCCATCAGGATGGCAACACGTGACTATTTTTATAGGAATGAAATGCACTGAGTTCACTATTCAATAAAAAAAATAAAAAATAAAAAGTGAACACAAGAAATTTCCAAAAAGTAAGCAGAGCCAAAGAAGAGAAGAGAAGAGCATCTGCATCGCATTTTTTATGCAATGAATCTAGATTAGATTCATCAATAGTTTATTCCTCTATTGCAATATAAAAGCAACGTTCTCTCTATAATACGAAACTCCAAATTGGTCACAATCACAATCATAAACAACAAAATAAAGAGAGAGAGAGAGAGAGAGAGATGGCAGACACTCTGAGTGCTTTGAGGTATCTAGTGGCTTCTCACTCTCCACCTCTCGATGCTTTGGTTGTTCCGTCTAAAGATTATCATCAAGTTCCTCTTTCCCTCTTTCTTTTTCAATTTTTCGCAAGCAAACACTTTGCATCTTCTAATTTGGAAATTTTGAATTTGATGGAATATAGAAATTTAGTTATTTTTTTATATAAAAATCATGCTTCTGATCCATTTAGCAGTTCAGAATTTGAATCTTTCATCGTTTATGTTATTTCTTTTAATTTTAAATCTTGAATTTGGCATTATTATTTTTTTTAGCAACACAATTTAACATGCACAGTATTTCCATGTTACTCATCATCATCATCATCATCATCACATTTAATTTGGTTCTTATTGCAGAGCGAGTATGTATCAGAACGGGACAAAAGGCGTGAATTTGTTTCTGGCTTCACCGGAAGTGCTGGTCAGTTTTAAGAAACAAGTTTATTCAATTTTAAGTGTTTTCTTATTTTAATTTGAATTTTGGAAATGTTATTAGAATATTTTCATTCTGTTAAAATGTTGATAATTTAGTTTAATCATTAGCTTTCACTTACAAAGTTTGCATCTTTACATTTGTTATAAGTTGCTAATATGTGATTAGATGCACATTATGCCTAAAATTCACTTCCCTTATATTTGGCTTTTTGTTCAGGTTTGGCACTTATAACAGTGAAGAAAGCACTGCGTGGACCGATGGAAGATACTTTTTGCAGGCTACAAAGGAACTTAGTGGTAAATGGAATCTCATGCAAATTGGAAAGGACCCGGTTTTACATGTCTGGATGGCAGATGTGAGTCACTATATTTTTAAAATTTCCAATGAATTGATCTTGAAGGTTAAGGTTATGAACAATGTAAATTTTCCAGAGAGGGATTTATTATTCTATATTTATGCAAGTTTGGTCACCTTCTTGGAGTGGTTTACTCCACCTTGTCTTTCTACTGGAACTTTTGATTCAGATTGTAACAATTTAATCCGAAATTTTATTTGAATTTTCCTATCGTTGTTACTATCATATATTTTATTGATTTTTTCCCCCTAGGAATTGGCTCCGTGAACAATAACTCACTTAGCACAAAAATTCAAAAATTTATATGAGACACGTATCCCATTTAATTTTTAAATTTGTGTTAGGTGATTATTGAGTGTAAAAATTGAAGATTCCATATCTAATTAGATTCTAAATTAGATTCAATTGGAGTTCAATTTTCCACCATGTATTCTTTTTTTTTTTTTTTTAATATTTGTGGAAAGTGAATTATTGGGTGAAAACACACACACACACACATATATATAATGAGAAACCATTATATATTTTAGAAATGTATGGTTTTAAAAAAATATAAGCTAATACTATATATAATTTGAAACTCTTCTAAAAAAAATGTATAATTGTAATTATTTTTAATTGTACCTGTGCATATGCACGGGGTTATACACTAGTTTTAGTTAATAGTCTTGTTAAGGAAAGTCATAAAATAAATAAATTATTGAAAATATGCTAATCCAAATGCACAAAAGGAGTGTAGTTTGATAATTTAAGAAGACAAAAGCTCAAGAACATGCTGCCAGGAAGGGCTAATTAGAAGAGAAAAAGGGAAATTAAACTTTGATGCTGCTATCATGGATGTTGGGGGGCTAATTAGAAGAGAAAAAGGGAAATTAAACTTTGATGCTGCTATCATGGATGTTGGGGGGCTAATTAGAAGAGTAAAAGGGAAGTTAAACTTTGATGCTACTATCATGGATGTTGGGGTGGCCTTCACAGTAGCATGCAGGGATTGAAGATGGAAGATTCACTCATACTTAGGACTAATTTTCTTCATCAAAGAGGGAAATGCATTAAGGTAGAAGCCCAAGCTATGAAGCTGGCCTTACTTGCTCTATCCAATGCCGCCAATCTAAAAAGTCTAACTTTAAACCATATTTTAGAAGGTAATGCTGTGAATTTCTTAAATCTTTTGAGCTATGAAGTCTTTTGAATTGTTGTCTCATTGGACTAGACTATTATTTCAACAATTGATGATATGTGATCGACCCTAACTATCTTGTTGAGGATTTTTAGTCAATCCCAAAAAATATTTGTGACCTAAGATTTGTTGATGTTGGGATATTACATTATAAGAAGAGATCCAATTAAAAAAATCAATTAATGCTGCTTAATGCTTACTACTTGGCCCTATTTGGCTATTTCCATACCTAGGTTTTGGTTCACTTTTGAATGGCAAAGATGGATAAAGGCCCACTCGTTCTAATAGAGAACATTGCTTTAGATGTAACGCAATTATAATCAAATTAAGGCGGAGATATTTTTTTTTTTTTCCCTCAACCATACATCTTTTATTCAACGAGAGGATAGATTATAGTTTCTACAAGGTTCAAACATGTTCCTCCCCTATTGCACAGAAACATCCATCAGTTACAACCTCTAGGATACGTTTTTTTTAACTCAACCTAGAGAACCCTGTCTTTCATGGGATGTGCATAAAATATGTAGGGTTTTTTTTTTGGGGTGCATAAAATATGTAGTTATGTACACAAAAAGTGTACAAATAAATATTTTTCATACCAATAATATTGCCTCACTACGTGTCAGCTTACAGGATGCATTGGATTTGGACGTTATGTTGGTTGACTTAGGGGAAAAAATTATTGCACCAAAACACAAACCTATTAATTAACCCAAAAAAGAATGTGATCTTAGCGTGAGTATTTGGTTCATATCTTTGACGAGTTTTAAATAATACAATCATTCTCCAATTATGCACAAAGGTAAACTTTTAAATTATGTCAATCACATTTTGCTTCAACCAAGTGTTGTTCAATTATGGGAAGAAAAATGCACTCTAACCCAAGATCGACATTACATCACATTAATCATTTTCAACTTAGCAAAAATGATTAATCATCATTGAGCTTTGATGGGGTATTGTGGATTCTCTTTTTTTCCTTATTTTTTTTAGGAGGGGTTAAGCTAGGATGTCTTTCTCTACTTAAATGATTTTATAATGTAATTTAGCTGTCTCTTTTAAATCACAGCCTAACGTGTGAGCTTGCACCCTCCTATTCCATGAGGTTGCACTCTCTCTCTCTCTCCAAAACTTCTTCCATAGAAAGTTTCAAGTCAAGAAATCAGACATCTGATTTAGCAAAAGATTTACAAAATTCTGCCATGTTTGGTGAGCAAGTTCAAATACATATTTTTACATTTTAAACAACTTTATACACATTTCAATACACTTTTTCACCCACACGTATATCAAAAACACCCAAATAACATTACTCAAAGTCTCAAACTCCTCTACCAAATGGAACTTTTTAAAGTTCTTTGTTCTTCAATAATACCTTTGTTTAACACTTTTTATTTTGCTTGAAGTTTTAGATTGAAGATCTTCAATTAGAGGAGCTTTAGAGCTAGCAAGGTGGGATATCTGTTGATTGTTTATAGTTTATGCCCAGAAAAAGGATGAATAAATAGGAAAGCTTCAATCTTGGTATCAAAATCGAAATAATCTACAGAAAAGCTTGGATCTTATAGCGATATGAAGAAGAGAGATTTGACATCCCTCGCAATAATATTAATTTTGTTGGTTTTTCAACTTTACTTCTATTTATCACCTGTATCAAGAATAAATGCGTCGCATTCAACTAAGAGTCCAAGACTATTCAGGGTATGTGTTGCATAATCCATTTACATTATCGTCATTTGTTGTGCGAAAGCACTTACATTTGCTTTCTCAATAATCTTCAATGTCACGTAAACAGGTAAACTCTTTGTGATCAAATTCAATCACAATAAAGGGAAGAGTCTTGTTATTAAGTGATTGTAAACAATCATTTTAATTAAGTTATGTGCATTGCATTTGATAGGAATGACTAGAATGAAACGAAATTTAAAATATTCAGTTATGTAATGAGCCATGACCTCAGCCTGGCAATCTTGATTCCACTTGGCTAAGCCTACAAGAATGAGATATTTACATAAATATTCATTTTCCATAATATAATTTTTTTTTTTTTTGAAAAAAAAAAGGAAAGTGGGCGACAGAGAACCTAGCGGCTAGCGGTACTTGTTTGTTGTCTCAAATATTACTAATCCTTAAAGTAATAATTTACAAAATGATGATCGTTCACTTTTTCTTTTTCTTTTTTTGTAGATGAATCAGTTAGAAACTTCGAATTGTATTAAGCTAACAAATGGTACAGAGAAAAACGAGGCAGTCAAGCAGCCTAAATCGAACAGACATCACTCAGCCCTCTGCAGCGATAGGCACATAGCCAATAGCCAATAGCTACTAGCTAGAGCTACTAAAATCAACAAAGCACACAGCCAAGAACTAAAAACTCATCCTAAACATGAGACACAGTCACGGAATTACCCCAACGCCAGAGTTTAATCCCCAATGCAATTGAAACGAGATACATCCTCTGCTAAACCAAAGCAATCTTAATGAGGTAGCGGAGCAATCTAAACAAGACTGGAAATCATGCAGCAATTTAAGACTTTGTTGCACCACAAAGAATTTCTTTGAAACCAAATATTCCCCTAAGTTGGCACTGCTATGCCAATCACTGTTAAATCAAGTAGCAAGCCAGAGTCAAAGGAAATCCAGCTGTGAGTCTGTGACCGTTCTCACAAACACTATGACATTTGGACCATCAATAGCCCAACAGTAATGGACCCAACATTTGCACCGTTCTAGTGGACCCCATAGCCTCGACCCCACAAAAGCCCATGGTGAAAAAAGTTCGGCCCTATCCATGAAAATAGGAGACACACACAATGACCCGAATCAAAGAGAAAACCCTCATCTCATGCCCATCAGGCCCAAAATTTGAAATCCAACACATAGGCCCTAGTAATAGTATTCAGTGCGGGCGGGCTCACTGGAAATATCTTCCATAACTTCAATGATGGCTTCATCCCCTCTTCATCACCGTAAATTGCAATGTAGTCAAGATAGAACTTGACTCATTCTTTCTATTACTATTTATTGATGACTAAAATTTGTATTATTTTTTTGTGTATGTGTTGTTCACGTTACTTCCAATAGTATCTTCTTACAATTCACTTTTTATTTTTTATAGATGAAATAATAAGACTAGGAAAAGATTAGTAAGATGAAATTTTCTAAGATGATTCTTTTTCTTTTTCTTTTTTAATTTTCTGGATTGAGATTTTTGTAAATAATAGCTTACATATGATGTTCCTCAACATTTTGTTGGGTGAAAATTTGTGAGTCTATGTGCGTGTGCGTGTGCGTGCGCATGGAAATGTAAGTACTCATGGTGCATGGAGCAGTTTACTAGGATAGGAAACATACCAATTTCTTAATCAACATGTTGTCTTGGAAAACCATTGGAATTTTTCGAAACTAAAAATCATAAAGATGGTTGTTGCTTAACTAGTTGACACATCTTGATATGTCCATAGAATCTAGGGTTCTAATCCTCACTCCCCTCTCCTATTGTAACTATTAAATTATAAAAAATAAAAATAAAAACAAAAATCATAAAAATAGTTGTTGTGGGGCCCAACAATTCGTGGACCAGGCCCATTTGCCCTTAGAGAGTCCGAAGGCCCAATCCGAGGAGAGCTGTGGCCCAAGCTCTACAATGCAGAGCACAAAACAATTTTGGGAGGCAGCCGAGGACAGTTTAGTCCTCGGCAGATCCATAACCCCACCGGAATAAAGGGGTAAAACTGGCATAGGGACGAATTTGTAAGGTCCGAAATACCTTGGGGAAGTTATCCTTACTACCCTTCCAAATAAGACCCAGTGCCTGACAGAGCCGTACTCTGCAGCTTTATCAAACCATCCCCAACAATTCCGGGATTGGACTGATGGGACAAATGTCAGTGTTTGTAAAGATTGACCCTACACGTGGACGAAGGACAGCGAATGCAAGCTAGTATAAAATAAGGAAGTAAGTAAATCTGAGGGGGGCTGATCCCACCTCCGAAAAAAAGGAAGACTACATGGGAAAAATATCTCAACAACGCCGGACTTCACGGAAGAAAGTCCGTCGTTGGGCAACCGAGATAAGGCCTCAAAAGGTCCTCGGATCAGCTCCGAGGAGTTCCACCCCACGGGGTACGACGCCTTAGGGCTTAAATGTTCACACCCAATCCCCTTTTTCTACATAAATTCCTCTAAAGCCATGACCGGGCATCGCCACTTGACCAGCGGCTAGCTTTTCAAACCCACTCTCTACAAATAATATTGTGAGGGACCTTTATTGTGTGAGCCCAAAACTGTTAGTGGGCCGCGAAGGAATCGTGTCCTTACAGTTGTATTATAAGGTTTTGTAACACATCTTCATATACTATCATGTATAATAAGTTAAAACCCTAAAAATACCAAAAAAATCTAAAACTAAAATTTCCATAACAATTAATATTTTATCACCAATAACAAAAGTATTTTCCATTAGCTAGTTAATTTTAAACTTTTAAAAACTTTTATTAAGAGATTACATTTAAACCATTCCGAATAATGCTTTAGTTCAAGGTTTTCACGATTTAATCGGTGGTTTGGTAAGATTTTTATAACTATGCTAATATCATCTTGACAAAATGAGCAAATTGCAAAAGTAGAACTTATGTGAAATGATAATTGAGTGTAAGAGTATGGTTTTCAGATTTTAGGTTTCATTAGTGCAAAAAAATCTCGACTCTAATTGCAGCTAGCCCCTTAATTACTAAATTTTCAAATTCATTACTACATGGGTTTGTTGATATTGTATTTGTCACCTAAAAAAAAAGTTACCACTAAAATCCATTTTAATGTTTTCATTCTCAGGCAAATATTTCGTAATGGTTGTGTTTGAAAACTTAAATTTGATTAGGATTTGGATTTTAAATCAATAGATTTGAAATGTTTAAAATTCTTAGTGGATTTGGTCAAGAAGTGCCTCTATTCATGTGGCCAAATAAATTTTGCATCTCTCCAAACTCTGCAAATTGGTTCAATCTTGTGATAGTCACCATGACTTTTGCAATAGTTTAGAATAAGTTATCTTATGACAGAAATTACTATAAGTCCTACAACTTTTTACTACAATTCAGTTATAAATAGTGGAAATAAAAAATGGACCTTCCTTCTCCCACAAACATTGAAGCAGATTAACCTCCTAACAATTTCCACATTGTGTCTGAGTTTCTATGATTTTGTACCATTGGAACTAAAACTATTTTGCAAATTAATACAACACTATTTTGATTAGGTCCTCTCTCATTAAATATGAGGCCCCCTTTTCCGTTTAATTGATTAGGTCCTCTCTCATTAAAGCTCTACTTCTCATGTAATTGATCAAGAATTTGGAAATTGTTTACCAATTTTAAGTACCCATGACTCAATTTTCTGTCTTCTACACTTAACAAATTTACGTCCTTTCATAGATCCTACAAAGTCCTTGTTAGATTAGTGCCCTAAAATCCTATTATACGATGTTGTGTATGATATTATATACGACATTATGTTATAAATAATGAATTTTTTTTAATATATAAAATAATGGTAATATGAATATTTAGACATTATCATATAGTCCTTAAGATGCATAGTCGGTGATGAAATTTGGCATTTTATCTGTGAAGACTATAACGTGTCAACTAAGATTGTTTGTCTTGACCATAGAAGTGGAGACTTCTAGTTGATATGTTGATGTGTCTTAAGTGTATAAGACATATTGAACTAAACCGCTGTAAGATTAATTATTCTCTTAACAACTATCAATTGAATAATAAATATCATGGCTTTAATTTACATAAACTCTTAATCCTAAGAGGATAGTGAACACGATCATGAATGTAGGTTGCGTTGATATATCAGGAGTGAGATCTAATTCAACGGTCAAAATCTCAGTATGTTGGGCATCCACACGTAATGCTAAAGGAACACATATTCTCAAGATAGAATTCATAGTCTCTTTGTAGAGATATAAAATATTCCCTTGAGATAACTTTAATGAGTTTGGTTATTCAGAGTGTTAGGTCTAACCACTTTAGTAAAGAGTTGCTAAAGTTTATATTTTATGAAATTTGATTTCATAAATATATATGAATAACTTAAAGGTTTAAACCGGGTACTCAAGAATCAAGAGGTAGTAATTTTCAAAGTGGCAGTTATATATTATGACTTTGTATTACTACGAATATTTTCATGAAGGGGTTAATTGTTTAGTTAATAAAGCCTTGGGATTTAATTTTATTAATAAAGCCTAGAGTGCAATTATATTTATATAGTGGTATTAAATATAATTAATGGTAACTTTGGGCTTGTCAAGAGTTGACAAATAAGTTCGAAACCCATTGGAGCTAGAGTTTTATTTGTCCCTTTGGTCCCATCCCAAGCCACACACTAAAACCCAATTCGGCTGGCCCAAAAGGCTAGTCCAATTAGATAATCAGTTATTTATTTATTTAATAAGAGTTATTAAATAAAGTAACTACCTTTTGACAGTTAAAAATGTACGTACAATTAAAAGAGAAAAATATAGTTTTCTGTAAACATATTCTCTCTTGAACAAGTGCATACATAATTGATTGAGAGACCACACATCTTGGGCATATGTGGAACTGGGGTGAAAATGGAAGGTCTTCCCAAGTTCTAACTTCTTTTGTTTTGAATTTCACTACATCAAGGTACGCCTTTCTATTCTTTGTTTCTAAAATTCTAGATATTCCATGTTATCTCACATGAATGAAGTAGATCCTTATCTTGCTTCCGCTGCGGGTTTTTGAATGAGATGCATAACCAGTTTTTCCAACAGTCCTAACCCTACCAACTATGACAACAGAAGAATCTCCTAAAAAGTGCAAGGAGTTTGTCATTGGAGGTATGGACTATAGATATAAAGCTAAGAGGATGAAAATTGATAGGGAAACTTACCAAGATAATTTGCTTAATTTTCTTGTAGAAAAGCTAGTTAATTCGGTCTTTAGCTGGGTGGAAAATTGAGGATTTCAAATTTTAAGTACTTCTATTAATCGATTACATTTTGTAGATTTTTAGACCCCTTAAAACATAAGTTGTTTAACCTAGTTATTTAACCAAGTGATTACTTAGATAAATTATTAAGATCTAGTTAACACAAACAAATCATATCATGTAAATAATGCGAAAATATAAAGAACACATGATATGATAACCTAAGAAAACTAAACCGGTAAACAGCTGGGGGAGAATTTAACCTAACTATCCTCAAGGTAAAATAGATCCACTATGAAAGAATTGAAGTTTTTACAATAGAATTTAGACCACTAACATCCTATTGCTACCTCGTGTAGAAAACTTATTACCACGACCACGTAACAGCTCCGAGTCCACGGACTACTTATTTCCTTGATCCATTGCAACCACAAGTACTCCCACTTGGGACTTTGAGACTCCACTCAAAGGTTTTAGATCTTCTTTAAATTCTTTATGCAACAACTGAAGCAATCACCAAGTTCTTGACATGAATCTTGATAACCCTAAGTGTGTATGAAGGTAAACACCTCTAGATCTCAAAAGAGATTCAACACACAACACATCAACAACCTCTAAAATGTAGCTAGGGTTTTTCATTTTATACTTGGAGTAAAATATAAAACCCTACACATTAAACCGGGATTGGGCTGAGTTGGAAAATTCTGCAGAAAATTAATCTGCACGAGGTTCGATCAATTGAGCTTAATTTTCGATCGATTGAGCCTTGCAAATTTAGACAAATAAATCTTGCAATTACTCGACTCCAACTTTACAAATAAACACACTTTGAGCAGCCTAAATCTAGACTCTAAGTTTTGATCATGGTTTGCCAACACATTACACATTGAAGTTCTAATACATTTAGTTCCTAAAGTCTTAGAACCTAACACATTCAACCTAGTCAAACAAAATGGGTGGAAAATTTAACTGCTCTCTATTATGATCTTGACAAAATGAGCAAATTGCCAAAGTAGAACTCAAGTAAAATGATAGTTGAGAGTGAAATTATATGGCTTAAAAAAATTTTGGCTCCATTAGTGCAAAAAATCTCGACTCTACCTGCAGCAAACCCCTTTAATTACTAAGTATGCAAATTCATTACTAAAAGGGTTTGTTGATATGGTGTTTGTCATCTACAAAAAAAAGTCCCTACTAATATAACTTGGGAAAAAAATGAGATTGTTTAATCTTTTGTTAAAACATTTTATTTGACATTCCTAATTCTTACCTTCGTTGTTAAAGATCTTATAATTTAATGGCATAACTTTTTCTTCTTTGTTAGGAGAACTAGAGTTCAAATCTCTCTTCTCAATTGTTGTAACTATTGAATTATTTTTAAAAAAAAAAAGAAAAAGAAAAAAAAGAGTCTACATTCGTTACTTCGATATACCAAATGATAATGACCTTTAACGCAGTATCTAATTGCAAATACAATGACATTCATTGATACACGACTAGGTCCTCTCATAGAATATGAGGAACCATCTTCATTTGAATATTCTTCCCTTTTAATTGCTTACTAGCAAGAATTCAGAAAGGGCCTCTGGTTCTCATGCAATTATTTCCTAACAAGAATTTGAAAAAATGGCGAGGTAATTTATATCAAATCAAAGGCCTCATGACCCAAATTTCCGTCTCCTACACTTCAAGATGACAAATTCCAGCCCATCCATTGGTCCCTCTAAACGCAAAGTATGATCTATGGATACCGACAAAGATAGAGGAAGAAGATTAACAAGGGAGGAACTTACCAAGAAAATTAAGCAAGGTTACAATATCCTCAAAATTTTTGTCTTTACTTAAATCTAGTCAATATATTGTCTGCCAAGATTATGAAGGCACAAAAGATTGTAGATAGAGAGCATTTGACTCATTTTTTTCTATGATTGATGACCAAAAATTTTAGTATTATTTTTGTGTAGTGTTGCTCACTTTACTCTATTATCTCATAAGTAAGTTTTGGTCCAAGACAGAGGGAAAAGAAGATTAATCCTCATGTTACTTCTAATATTATCTTCTTACACTCACTATTTATTCTTTTAAAATGAAATTAATGATGGGATTAGCCAAAGATTAATAAGAAGAAAAATTCCTATTCTATTAAAATTTTTTTTTCCCCAAATATTGTATAATTTTTTTTTTTTTTTGTCCCTCAACTTTAAAAAGTTCATTTGTCACTACTCCTAAACTATTAAAAATTACACTTGTCAATTTTCATTTTTAATTCCCAAACTGTTATAAATTTTTCTATTCATCCTTAAACTATTGAAAATTTTCTTTAAAAATTTAAGGATGAAAAACGAACTTTTAAATTTTGGGGAGGAAAAGCAAAATTTGTAAATACTTTAGGTTAGAAAACAATATTTTTCCCTTTTTTTTTTTTTTATTCATTGTCTATCATTGCTTAAGTCAGGATTTCATAAAATTCTTCCTATATATGATGTTCCACAAAATTTTATATATTTTTTGGTAGACAAGCCAGCTTGTATGGGTCTTGGTAGAATGTGATTACTGTGGGAAAAAAATCATTTCCAAAAACTACATGTCGCATTCGAAAACTATCGTGGTGGCAAAATAACATGTAGCGGCCCCATCGGAAATAATTGAGTCTTATTTAGGCGGAATTTTCTAAAAATAAAAATCTAAAATATTGCTTTATTATAAGCTTTTGTAATGCATCTTTATGTATCGTGAAGAATATGTAACAACAAATTTTTAAATTTGGATATCAAACAAATAAAATTGATTTACAAATAAATTTTTGAAATGGAATTACAATGAATGTCTGATTGCACATTTGTTAAAAACTCTTCAAAATTTTGTAGTGGAAGTTCTTCGAGGCTTTAATGTTAGGACATATGTGAATCATATTAGGAACATATGTCAATATAGAATTGACTAATCCTTTGACAAAATGCATTTTACTTGTAATTTGGTAGATCTAGGATTTGTTTAATACTTCAAAGAACAAAATTTCAAGTTCAAGTGTTAAAACCATGCAAGTTTGTCCAAGAAATAAGTGAAAAAGTGCTGGATTTTAAAACTCGACAGCTAGCTCGACAGATAGGATCTATCGAGGTTTAAAAGGCAGTCCAAGCTTAATGCTCGACAGCTACTCGATAGATAACATATCTATCGAGATTTATGAAATTCAAATTTCACTCCAATCTGTGTATACATGTTTGGGCTTTCTTTTCTCACAACCCTAAACATATATAAGGATTATTTTAAGGGCCGTCATAGTTGAGGCAAGTGAGTGCAACTTGATGCAAAAGTTTTTCACAAGCATATTGTAACCGAAGACATATGCCCTAGTTCATTTTTCTCTTCAAGAAGCTGCTGTGTTTGTACGCTGTAGGGTTTTGTAACCAAGGAGCTTCGTGATCTTTATCGGTGTGATGAACTGAAGAATTTTGCAGCCAATATCCTTCTCAAGTTGGTGTGTTAGTCACGTACTTGGATCTGTGCATAGATTGGTTAGTCACGTACTGGGAGCCGTACATTGAAAAGAGAGATTGTCACTACAGAACAAATCCAATTGTGTATTAGGGTAAGGGTTCAACTGTAGGTTGATATAAGATACTGGAATTCATTTACTTATAACCGCTTGTTTTGATAATAGTGGATTCTCAGGAGTAGTGATCTTAAATTCACCCGGTGGAGTTTTTGCCTTGGAGGTTTTCCCTATTCGTAAACAAATCACCGTGTCAACTTTATTTTCCGCTACATATTAACTTAGTTTGTGATTTGTTTGTGCTACCATGCGTATTGCATGTTAATCGGATTAATTAATCAACTTGGCTAATTAATTTGTTAATTCATCACAAGGGGTCAATACATAGCATTTCATGGATTTAGAATCTTGGCAAAAATACTATTTTGGTCCCTACATTTTAGGGTCATAGTTAATTTAGTCTCTACATTTTGGCAGCAGTTAATTTGGTCTTTATTATTTTCAACTTGTAGTCAATTTGATTCATACCGTTAACATACTAATAGAAAACTAGCTTGTAACCCCATGTATATGCATGGATACATTTAAAGATATACAATAAGATACATAATATAATTCCTATATATATAATTTAAATACTATTGATAGTCATTTTTATATTTTGTTAACTCTTTAAAAAAATTTGTAAGAATATTATTAGCTATAAAATATAAATTGTCCATTTAAAAAAAAAAAATTGTAAGGTTGAATTTATTCAACCATCTAATTGGCTTTATTCCGTGCCAAATTTGCTTGTAATTCAGCATTTAGTAACCCTGTATTTAGGTGGGTTTGTTGTAAGGGTAGTGAGTGAGATAGAGTGAAGTTTGCTCAATAGTGTGCAAGAAAACAGAGACTCGCGGCTGGGACTCGCGGGTGACTCGCGGCTACAAGCCGTCAGAAGCAGCACACGTGCCAAGCATGCTGGAAGATGAACAGTCATGCTAGCTGGAGCACTACAGGACAAAACAGGACAACTGGCCATACGGTTATCTCGCGACTGGAACTCGCGACTTGGTCAAGCCGCAAGGTCAAGCCGCGAGCCACTCCTGTTTTGTAAAACCTAACGTTTCACATTCCTCTCCCACTCCAGTATAAATACCCCTATTACCCACGATTGAAAGAGAGCTTCCAGAGAGAATTTTGAGAGAGAAACCCTAAAGAAAAACCAGATTGTTTCACCCACAATCTCTACCTTAGAATCTCTTCAAATTCCTCAACTCTCTTCCTCTCCATTGTTAAATCCTTGAGAGGCATTATACCAAACATGGTTCTCACCATCATCATCATTGTGAGACTGCTGTTTGGATTTCTGGGAAGCAATTAGGAAGGAACCAATCTTCATTGGTTGATGCTACGGTCTAGTAGCGAAATCCGGGAAGCTAGAAAAGAAAAAGGTTCGGCGCAACCTCGTTGGAGCAAGAAGCTTGAAGGGCTTAGGTGCACTGGGTAGATTAGGCTTGGAGGGTCTATTGCTGTCCTTGTATCCCAACTGTATTTTCTAGTGGATTGCTTACCGCTTAGAGGGCGGCGGAGAGGTTTTACGCCGAGGGCTTCAGTTTCCTCTTCGATAACACATCGCGTGTTGTCTTTGTGTTTGCATCTTCCTTCCTCTCTATCTTTGCCTTTTATTTATCTGCTGTGGATTTTAATCTGTTATGGCTTAGATAGTATTTAATCAATTTCGTATGATAGCATATGTTAAGTTTCCGCACACTAGTTGTTTGACATATTGCTTGAATTGATTAAGTTGTAATTTGGGGGTCTAAACGTTCAAAGGTGTTTTTACACGTTTTTGAACTTTCAATTGGTATCAGAGCAGGTACACTGATATTGGTTTCATTACCATTGTGTGATCCTTGACTCCCTTTTGAGATGGATAGGTCTCAATCCCTAAATGCACCTCCATATTTTGATGGTAGTAATTATGCTTTTTGGAAGGTTCGCATGAGAGCTTTTCTGTGTTCTATTGATGAATCCGTTTGGGATGCTGTTGAGATTGGTTGGACCAAACCAGAGGCAGCCAAATCCACATGGGATAAGGCAGCACTTGCTGCTTCTAATGCTAACAGTAAAGCACTCAATGCTATTTTCTGTGGTGTGTCTCCAGATGAATTTCACAGGATTTCTCATATTACCGTGGCCAAAGAAGCATGGGAGATTTTGGAAACTACCTATGAAGGCACGAAGAAAGTGAAAGACACCAAGTTACAAATGCTGACCACTCGATTTGAGGAGCTCAAAATGAGTGAGGATGAGTCTTTTGACTCTTTCTATGGGAAGTTAAATGAAGTGGTTGTCAGCAAGTTCAACTTGGGGGAGAAAACGGAGGACTCGAAGATTGTAAGGAAGATCCTTCGATCATTGCCGGAAAGTTTTCGAGCTAAAGTGACAGCAATTGAAGAGAGCAAGGACCTCGATGACATCAAAGTGCAAGAGCTGGTTGGTTCTCTGCAGACTTATGAGATGTTGTTGTCCAATCAACGGAAGAGTAAATCTCTTGCTCTAAAGACCATTAATGAGAAGGTGGAAGATCAAGACTCATCGGGAGAAGATGTGGTTGACAAAGATGTTGCATACCTTGTCAAAAATTTCAAAAAGTTTTTGAAATTCAAAAATAATGGCAAATTTGATGATAAAAGAAAATTCCAAAGTTCTGGAAGGGAGAAAAGGGAATTCAAAAGGAAAGATGGAAAAGAATCCCAACCTACACAAAGTGTCACTTGTTTCGAATGTAACGGGCATGGACACTTTAAGAAGGAATGTCCGAATTATTTGAAATCGAAAGGTAAAGTGTATGCCACGACCTTGAGTGACTCAGATTCGTCTGACTCAGAATCTAAAGAGAGCTGTGATGGAGAGGGGAACTATTCGGCTTTTATGACTATTGCTCATGTTGAGTCTTCAGATGAGTTGAATCTGCTTGTACGAGACCTTGGAGAACATAGTGATGATGAATCACTAGGAATTGTTGAAGAATCGGATGCTGAAGAAGATGGAAGCACAGCAAATCTTCAGGAGAATTACAACTCACTCTTGGAGAAGTCAGGGGAGTACACAAGGGTGGCCAAGGCTGCTGTGAGAAAAATGAAGAAGGCTAAAAAGGACTACAAAAGTCTCCTAATCCGATACAGGGAGGCCAAATGTGAGATAGAAACACTGAATGGTGAGTTGTCCGAAACTTACACAAAAGTAAGATTTCTTGAGAGTGAGGTTGTGCAAGCAAATGCTAAAGTAGAGAGGGTCACCACCAAGAAGCTAGATGATGTTATCTCATCTCAAAAGAGCTTTTCAGACAAATCCGGATTGGGATATACCGGAGGAGGTAGTTCGTCTGGAAATGTCACTAAAGAAATGAAGTTTGTAAAGGCCAAAGATCCAGTTGTAGCTAACCTTACTAGTGAGAAGCTCGAGGTGAAGGAGAAGAAGAATTTGGTGAACCAACGAATGTTAAATCCTCGTAATCAGTCTGTGGGCAGGTCTGAATCTCGTGCCAAGTCACGTCCTCGACCACAAAGAGGTCCTAGAGGAACTTATGTGTGCCACTATTGCGGACTTCAAGGGCATACTCGACCAAATTGCCAAAAGCTGAGAGCAAAGAATAGTGCAACTCCTCAAAAGTCAGGAGGACCTAGAAATGATAGAAGAATTTGGGCTGGAGATCAATCTAGAGATCAGAATGGTGATCCCGGAATGATGAACGTGATGAAGATGATTCGTGCATTCACCAACTGCTTGGAAAGCTTCTTACGAAGGTTTGAAAACCCTAACTCCCGTACCCAATCCTATAAGGAAATTACCCCAAACGCAAGTGACGTGTGGGTGGAAAAGGGTACTCATGCATAAGCATTACAATATGTTCATGCATTAATACTTCCTATGCTTTGTGACTATGTTTGTTTGTTTTGCTTGCTATTTTTGCTGTTGATTGTTTGCTGTCTACTTGTGAATATCTTTAATTTTGTTGTATCAATCTTTTTGTTTCTTGTGTCAAAAATCCAAAAATCACATAAAAATTAGAAAATCAAAAAGCTTGATTGACTTTGTTGAGTTTTTGTCTCAAAACTTGTTTTGCCTTGTACCTTTGTGCTAATGGCTTTGTGCATTTTCGAGCATTACTTGTTTTCATGCACTTATATCACTGTGGGAAAAATCTTGAAATCTATGTGATTGTTGTAAATAGATCTTCAAACTTGTCATGAATGATTAGTGAATGGTTATGTTGATCTTGAGACTTGCATAGACTTGTGTCTATATATCTTCCCACTCTTTATTTCTGTTTTGCTAAAAAGAGCTCACCAAATGTAAATCTCCAAATGAAAAGAGATATTGAGCTGCAAAAGCCTGTCGCACATTCTAGTATTTGACTAGGAAAAAGGGTAAGCGACTTTATATTAAAGAAAATTTTTATTTAAAAGGCCAAAGGCTTGTTCATTAAAGTGAAATGTCAAATATCACTCTCACAATGAAAGGTGATTGACTCAAAAGATCAAAAAGATCAAATGTTATGATTGAAAGTGGAGTCAAATGTAAAGCTCCAAATCATGTTATAAAGTTTTGTGGGAAGTCATATATACATATTTCTATAATTGAGATGGGTCACATGATCTAGTGCTAATTGTGTATGCCTTGGTTGAATTGATTATTGAAGCTTCACATTAGACGAAGGACTATCTCATTGTTGATATCCACACACAACACACAAGTTTATGTTCAATAAATGCCATATTCATTTGTGTGATTGTACTTGATGAAATGTGTTTTCACATGCTCAATCTTTGTTAGTTCAAGCACAAAAAGATTTTTGAGTGTTTTAGGTGTTTTTGGAAAGTATTTTGTTTGAAAAATCAGAAAATTTCAAAAATCCTATTTTGCCCTGTTTTGGCGGCTCAGTCGCGGGTATGTCAAGTCGCGAGTCTCAGTCGCATCTTCGCTGGTCATTTTTGGCGACTTGTTCGCGAGTGGAAGGTCCAGTCGCGAGGTTCACTCAGAGATTTTCGCGGCTCAGCTCGCGACTCACTCGCGGGTAGACCTTCCAGTCGCGAAAAACACTTAGAAAAATTTTTCAAATTTTTGTTCTTGAGTGCTTTGGCGGCTAGAGCTGGCGACTGTGTGGCGACTTAATCAAGTCGCGAAAAACGCATGTTTTACAGAAATAAGAGTAGTTTTTAAATCTTTTTCAGTTTTCCCTCGAATATTTGTGACTGTTCATCTTCTCCCTCCCAAACACTCCGTGCTCCCATTTCCAATCTCCATTGTTGCATACTTGTAGCTCAAAATCTTCAAGTCACAGGTATGGGTTTTCAGTTTTGCACTCTTTTCTACTTGATTTTGTGCTTTTCCCTTTGATTTTTCGCATATGTTTGTGATTTAGAAATGGGTTTGTGTTTCGGATTTTGCTACTTGTTCATGCTTAGATTGCGAATGCTGCTGCTAGAATATGATTTGATCTTAGTTGTTTCCTTATTGCTGTTCATCCTGTGCTTAGCTAAGTGATTCTTTGATTTTATCTGAACTTTGAGCTGTTGAGTTGTTTCAAATTGTTCCTTTTTGAGGCTGTGAGTTTAATGTGCTAAATATGCCTGCTCTATTGTGTTAATCTTTTGGGAGCATATGTGTGCTTCACAATACTGTTTATGTGACATATCATTTTCCATTATCTGTCTCATTGACTTATAACTGCCTTTAGGTCAGTTTCTATATCTGATGCTTTTATATATATTTCCTATCTTAGGCTTGCTTTTCCATGTGATTGATCTAAGTAGCTTGTGTTTAAATGTTCCAAGTACATTTGTATGGATGAAATCTCTTTGTTAATTACATGGGACTGACTTGTTCTACACATATATTGCTCTATACTGTTGTGGCCTCTTCTGATTGTTCACAGATGGCTCCCTCACCTCCTAAGAAGAAAACTCCTGCAAAGAAGGCTGACAAAAGATTGAAAATGGATTCTAAGCTATTTAGGTCAGTTCATCATTTTGAGAGATACAGGGATAACTTCATGAGTGCAGGAATTATTCAAGAAAGATTTGTAGATTTGGAGGATTTGAGACAAACCTTTATCCCCAGCTGTTTTGAAAGAAGAGGATGGGAAAAACTTCTGAGTGATTTCCTTGTAGTGTGTGAACCCCTGATTAGGGAATTTTACTCAAATGCTGTGATAAAGGAGAATGAGTTAAGTTGCTGGGTTAGAGGTAAAGAATTCATTTTGGATGCTCATGTCATAGATGATGCATTAGGACTTGAAGGATTAGATGATGAGGAATTTATCAACTACAAGGATAGGAGTGTCTCCATTGAAACAGTTCAACAAAGGATAGTTGGGCAGAGAGAAGGAAAATGTTTGAATACCACTGCCTTTCCAGTGGACATGAGGTGTCTAACAATCATCATGATGTTTAACCTCTATCCCATTAAGAAGTTGACTACAATCAATTGTGCTAGAGCAGTCTTTCTGATGGATCTCAAAGAAAAGAACTTCATAGACATAAGTTCCCACATATATGACACCATTGTGGATGAGACAAGAACAACCTCTAGGCCAAAATTGATCTTTCCCAGTTTGCTAATGAGGATTTTTAGAAGGAAGGGTGTTCCTATCCCACAAGACATCAATCCCATGTCCACACCTTCTGCAATTAACAAGCTTACCTGCAAAAGGATAAGTGTTAGGCTTCCAGGAGAAGAAGATGAAGGTGAAGAAGGAGAAGGTGTCCCAATGGAGACTGAAGCAGAGGCAGCAGGGCATGCATCAACCTCAACACCCAGGAGGAGTGGCAAAAGACCCAGAGCATCAACATCTTCAGATACACCTCCAGATGCTTTCCAAATCATTCTGGAAAGACTTGATGGGATCAGAGAAGTCCAAACTGAGCACTCTGAGAGGATGAGAGCTATGCAGGATCAGATTGATGTTTTGTCTGCAAAACTTGACAGCTTCACCACTCAGCCTGAACACTGACCCTTTGGCCATTCCTGTCAAAAAGGGGGAGATGTTTCTGTTGATAATGTCATTAATGATTGATTGAGAAGCAGAAAAGCAGCTCTTAAGGGGGAGTAATGTGTTGAGGGGGAGTTGTCAAACTCTAAGACTTTGTTTATATTTGTTTATGTTTTGAGTACTCTTAGTGTTTTTATGGGTTTGGTACACTATGTTTTTGGTGTATTGTTTCTAACTCTTAACTTATACTCTTGGTTTAAAGTTTAATATATTTTGATGATGTTATTCAGGATGTTTTGTGTTTTGTACCCATGTGCTTTTGTAAACTTTTAGGGTTTATGTTTTATGCATAGTTTGTAGGCTTTATGGTATGTACCTTGCTTAATGCAGCATTTATGCTATGTTGAAATCAGTACTTTAATCTAAATGTTCTGCATTTTGGTTTATGTACTGTCACTCTTGTGCCCTTGTAGGATTGTTCCTAGATGCATATACCTTGTGTGTTATGCATTGGTTGAGTGTTGAACATACAAGTGTCTTGCCTTGTGCTTGTTGACTTGTATGTCCTTGTGTTCATTCCAAGTGTGAATGAGCACTGTGATCACTACCTTGTGGTGTTCACTTGGTTGATCAAGCCATGGTTTGTTTCATAACTCCATCTTTGCTTGATCACATATTGCCTGTTTCATATGCATTTTATAATTTTCTACTTACAATGATCATGGTGTATTGTTGTGTTTCAGGAGTATTATGTTCATATGATTCAAGTGCTTCACAGCTTCTAGAGTTAGGTGTGAGTGAGTTTTGTTCAACTGTTCCCAACTCACATGTTAAGTCTAGAGTCTGTTTTAGGGTTTTGTCACGGAATAGCCAAAGGGGGAGATTGTAAGGTTGAATTTATTCAACCATCTAATTGGTTTTATTCCGTGCCAAATTTGCTTGTAATTCAGCATTTAGTAACCCTGTATTTAGGTGGGTTTGTTGTAAGGGTAGTGAGTGAGATAGAGTGAAGTTTGCTCAAGAGTGTGCAAGAAAACAGAGACTCGCGGCTGGGACTCGCGGGTGACTCGCGGCTGCAAGCCGCCAGAAGCAGCACACGTGCCAAGCATGCTGGAAGATGAACAGTCATGCTAGCTGGAGCACTACAGGACAAAACAGAACAACTGGCCATACGGTTATCTCGCGACTGGAACTCGCGACTTGGTCAAGCCGCGAGGTTAAGCCGCGAGCCACCCCTGTTTTGTAAAACCTGACGTTTCACATTCCTCTCCCACTCCAGTATAAATACCCCTATTACCCACGATTGAAAGAGAGCTTCCAGAGAGAATTTTGAGAGAGAAACCCTAAAGAAAAACCAGATTGTTTCACCCACAATCTCTACCTTAGAATCTCTTCAAATTCCTCAACTCTCTTCCTCTCCATTGTTAAATCCTTGAGAGGCATTATACCAAACATGGTTCTCACCATCATCATCATTGTGAGACTGCTGTTTGGATTTCTGGGAAGCAATTAGGAAGGAACCAATCTTCATTGGTTGATGCTACGGTCTAGTAGCGAAATCCGGGAAGCTAGAAAAGAAAAAGGTTCGGCGCAACCTCGTTGGAGCAAGAAGCTTGAAGGGCTTAGGTGCACTGGGTAGATTAGGCTTGGAGGGTCTATTGCTGTCCTTGTATCCCAACTGTATTTTCTAGTGGATTGCTTACCGCTTAGAGGGCGGCGGAGAGGTTTTACGCCGAGGGCTTCAGTTTCCTCTTCGATAACACATCGCGTGTTGTCTTTGTGTTTGCATCTTCCTTCCTCTCTATCTTTGCCTTTTATTTATCTGCTGTGGATTTTAATCTGTTATGGCTTAGATAGTATTTAATCAATTTCGTATGATAGCATATGTTAAGTTTCCGCACACTAGTTGTTTGACATATTGCTTGAATTGATTAAGTTGTAATTTGGGGGTCTAAACGTTCAAAGGTGTTTTTACACGTTTTTGAACTTTCAAAAATTATTGTGAAGCACTTTTCTTTTAAAGATTCATTTATTCTAGACTCTTTGGTTTTTGTACTTAATAACTCACTTTGATGAATATTTATGATGTGGTCCCCATTTGATTCTAAAATTAAGAAATAAAACTCTTTAAAAATAAATAATTTAGGACACATTGCTCAAAATTGGAACTCTAATTCGGAATTTTAATTTGAGTTTCTCTCAGTTTCACCTATTATTTTATATATATAGATGCCTACATGACAAACAGTGTGCACAAATGACACACTTGAAGCTAACGTGGCTAAAAAATAATAATTAATTCACGTTAAAAATTCCAACTCAGCATTAAAATTTTTTTTTTAAAAATCTAAATCTTTTTTTCTTTTCTCTTTTCCTGCCCTTTCTTACGAACCAAACAAATCTAAATTCATTTGCTTGCATGATTCTGTAGATCCAATAATCACACAAATCAACACATGACAACCAAACAGATCTAATTATATAAATAAATAAACAAATCTAAACTCGCTTCATTTTTTTTTACTGCAAACAATTTTGCTTTTTTCCTTTTTAGTAGATCTCATCTAACTTCAGGTTTAGCACTTTTTGAAGTGAAGATTCTTTGCTACATTTGGTTTGCATGTCATTCTATGACCAAATCTGAGATTGCAGATTGAAACCACGGACAAGTTCGTGAAGGTCCATGAACTCAATTTCATGAATTTAAAGATCTTTTTTTTTTTTTTTTTTGGATGAGATTTAAAGAACTTTTTGGTGCAATAAGAAAAGGGGCAGGAAAGATTAAAAGGAAAAAGGATTTTGATTTTTTTTATTTATTTCAAATGATGAGGTGTAATGTTTTAATGTCAATTACAATTTTTTATTATTATTTTTTAGCCATGTCAGCTTTAAGTGTGCCACGTAAGCATTTTCTGTTAATAAGTTAACGGTAATGACCAAATTGACTGTAAGTTAAAAATAATAAGGACCAAATTAATTGCTGCCAAAATGTATGGACCAAATTGACTATGATCCCAAAATATAGGGACTAAAATGGTGTTTTCGCCTAGAATCTTTTGAAGTTTCTAAAGGCCCTTTGAGCATTGATTCCAATATTAAAACGAAAGTTTCAAATCTCTCTTCCCTGATTGTTGTAACTATTGAATTATTAAAAAGAAAAAAGAGAGGGGGGGGGGGGGGAAGAAGAGAGTCTACATTCATTACTTTGATTTACCAAATGATAAAGACCTTTAATGCGGTATCAAATTTTGCATTGTCTCAAATGTCTGGGCAAGGTGGAGTTAGACATTTTCTTCGAGCTCAAAGAGCTTCAATATCTTGATCTTCAGGTAACAAAGTAATGGTTTTGAAAACAAATATCTCTTCAACCATCTCCAAATTTTCATATTTGCTTTTGTCTTCTTGCCATTTGCTTGAATTTCCTAAATTTCTAGAAGCCCAAAATGAATTACAAACTTTGGATCTTTCCAACAACAAAATTGAAGGTAAAATACCTAAATGGTTTTGGAACATTGGAAAAGAGACATTGGGTTACCTAAATCTTTCTTTTAACCTTTTAAGCAAATTTGAGCATCCACCAGTAGTTCTTCCATAGAAAAATATGTACCTTTTAGACTTGAGTTCCAACATGTTGCAAGAGTCATTTCCTATTCCCCCATTGTCTACAAATTATTTTCTTGCCTCAAAAAATAATTTTACCGGATGTATCTCTCTAATGATTTGTAAGGTGCGTGCTCTGGAGATTCTTGATGTGTCAAATAACCAATTGGTTGGTTAGATTCCACAATGTTTGCTTAACTCAAGCAACTCTCTTGTATTGTCTATGAGAAATAACCACTTCCAAGGAAACTTGCCTGAAACATTCATAAATGGATGTAGTTTGAGGACACTAGACTTGAATCACAACCAAATAGAGGGGAAGACTCCACGATCTTTAGTTAAATGTCAAATGCTAGAAGTTCTGAATCTTGGAAACAACAAATTGAACGATGCATTCCCTTTCTGGTTGGAGTCTTTACCAGAGTTACAGATTCTTGTCTTGCGAGCTAATGGATTCCATGGTCCTATATGGGATCCTTGTATAAATTTTGGCTTTTCCAAGCTGCATGTCATTGACCTCTCTCACAACAATTTCTCTGGCAAGTTACCATCCGAGTACTTTCAAAACTAGAGTGCAATCTCAAAGGTCACTAGCAACAACAAATCCCAACCAAGGTACATGGGAGATGACTCCAATTATTACAAAGACTCAATGACTATAGTGAATAAGGGAGTAGAATTGGAATTGGTAAAAATCTTGACCATCTTCACAGCTATTGATCTCTCTGACAATAGGTTTTATGGAGAAATTCCAGATAGTGTAGGGAACCTCAAGGGGCTAATTGTACTCAATTTATCATGCAATAAATTTATGAGCCATATCCCCTCATCATTGGGAAACATAATTGCACTTGAATCTTTGGATCTTTCTCAAAATAGCCTCTTTGGTGAAATCCCTCAGCAGCTAACAAGTCTCACATTTCTTAAGTATTTAAACCTCTCTCAAAATCAACATTTCGGTCCAATTCCACAAGGTGGGCAGTTTCTAACATTTCAAAGTTCCTCTTTCGAGGGAAACTTTGGTTTGTGTGGCTTTTAGTTGTCAAAGAAATGTGGAAATAATGAGATACCAACTTTTGAAATGAGACATGAATCATCATTGGGAGAAGGATTTTGTTGGAAAGTTGTAGTGATTGAATATGCTTGTGGATTGGTAATTGGATTCCTTACCAGACATGTTGTCACCTCAAAAATGATGGATTGGCTAGTGAGAAATTTTGGAGTGAACTTACGTAGGTGGAGAATAACGCTAGCAAAGGTACTTGCTACAGATTTACAACGATTGTAATAATTGTGTTTAAGTGTGTAATAAGAGAAGCCTAGTTGAGTGTAATGAAATAATTATTATGATTCTTACCATTGTATATAACTCTACTAATAATATATATATATATATATATATATATATATATATTAAAGTATGTCACTAACAGACCATTGCTTAATGCAAATCACTAAATTACTTCTAGAAATAAAAAAATAGTAATAATAATAAGTCACAAGGGACAATATAGAGTCATGATTTGTAATATTTTAATTTGCTAGATATTAAATGGTCTATAGTGACCCTTTTAGTTAGTTAAAGATTGATAGCCCCTTATAGTACTTTGATCCCATTTTCATCTTAAAACGGGGGGTAATTTTAAATTTTAATGAGTGGCTAAAGTCATTTGTCAAAAAATATTAAATATTCAGTCAGTAGTTGTAGTGCATAATATTTTTTAAGAAAAACTACATTTGCCAATAATTTATTGATTTACACTTATAAAATTAGTATAATTGTGCGTTTTTCTTAATTTGTTTTTAAAATTTTTTGACAAATGAGGGTATCCTTTTAGTTGGTTGAAGATTGATAGCCACCAACAATTGGGTCCCATTTTCATCTTAAAACAAGAGTATTTTTATATTTTAACGAGTGCCTAAAGTCATTTGTCGAAAAATATTAAATATTCAATCAGTAGTTGTAGTGCATAATATTTTTTTAGAAAAAATACATTTGCCAATAATTTATTGATTTACAATTATAAAATTAGTATAATTGTGTGTTTTTCTTGATTTTTTTTTTATACAAAACAAGGGTCTGGCTATTCCTTTAGGTTTCAAACCTAGGATCTTACTAATATCATGAGACCTTAAGAACCACTAAGCCAACCACTTGATTTTTTACATGATTTGACTTTATATATATTGTTGGGGGACCACAATTTGATTCCCTACAACTACTCTAAAAATTGGCCTGCATGGTGTGATGTTGAAAGCCATAAAAGATTTGAGTATATCTTCCTCATCACCAATTGGTTTTGAGGTGGAATGGCACAGCTCATGGTCCGAAAAACGGTATCAGAGCCAAGGTCGTGGGTTCGAGTCACGAGAGTGTCATTGTGAGGGAGGGATTGTTGGGGGGACCACAATTTGACTCCTTACAACCACTCTAAAAACAGGCCCGCATGATGTGATGTCGAAAGCCATAAAAGATTTCAGTATGTCTTCCTCATCACTAATTGGTTTTGAGGTGGAATGACATAGCTCACGGTCTGACATATATATATATAAGAGTCTATATATATAATATATAGGTATAAGAGTCTATATATATAATAATAGGTGAAGCTGGGAGAAAGTCAAATTAAAATCCTAAATTAGAGTTCCAATTTTGTGCCACGTGTCTCATATAAGTTTTTGAACTTTTGTGCTAAGTAAGTTATTGTATCAATTAAGTTTTCTTAATTTTGCTGCTAAACACGAAAACCAAAGAGATTACAATAAGAACTTAGTTTGAGTACAATGCATCCAACCATCAAGTTGGCAACACATGACTATAGATTACAATAAGAACTTAGTTTAGGTACAATGCATCCAGCCATCAGGTTGGCAACACATGACTATTTTTATAGGGATGAAATGCACTGAGTTTACTATTCAATAAAAAAATTAAAAAAATAAAAAAAAAAAGAAAGAAGATGAACGCAAGGAATTTCCAAAAAGATAGCAGAGCCAGAGAAGAGAAGAGCATCCGCAGCGCATTTATTAACCAACGAATCGAGATTAGATTCATCAATAGTTTATTCTTCTATCACAATATAAAAACAACACTCTCTCTATAATACGAAACTCCAAATTGGTCACAATCACAAACAACACAATAAAGAGAGAGAGAGAGAGAGAGAGAGAGAGAGAGAGAGAGAGAGAGAGAGAGAGAGAGAGAGAGAGAAATGGCAGACACTCTGAGCGCTTTGGTTGTTCCGTTCGAAGATTGTCATTAGGTTCCTCTTTCCCTCTTTATTTTTCAATTTTTCGCAAGCAAACACTTTGCATCTTCTAATTTGGAAATTTTGAATTTGATGGAATATAGAATTTTTTTTTTTTTTTTTATATATAAAAATCATGCTTCCGATCCAATTAGCAGTTCAGAATTTGAATCTTTCATCGTTTATGTTATTTCTTTTAATTTTAAATCTTGAATTTGGCTTCTTTTTTTTTTTTTTTAGCAGCACTCAATTTAACATGCACAGTATTTCCATGTTACTGATTATCATCATCATCTAATGTTTAATTTGGTTCTTATTGCAGAGCGAGTATGTATCGGCACGAGACAAAAGGCATGAATTTGTTTCTAGCTTCACCGGAAGTGCTGGTCAGTTTTAAGAAGCAAGTTTATTCAATTTTAAGTGTTTTCTTATTTTAATTTGAATTTTGGAAATGTTATTAGAATATCTTCCCTCTGTTAAAATGTTGATAGTTTAGTTTAATCATTAGCTTTCACTTGCAAAGTTTGCATCTTTACATTTGTTATAAATTGCTAATATGTGATTAAATGCACATTATGCCAAAAATTCACCTCCCTTATATTTAGCTTTTGTTCAAGTTTGGCACTTATAACAATGAAGAAAGCACTGCGTGGACCGATGGACGATACTTTTTGCAAGCTGCAAAGGAACTTAGGGATCAATGGAATCTCATGTGAATTGGAAAGGACCCAGCTGTACATGTCTAGATGGCAGATATGAGTCACTATGTTTTTAAAATTTCCAATGAATTGGTCTTGAAGGTTAAGGTTATGAACAATGTAAATTTTCTGGAGAGAGATTTATTATTCTATATTTATGCAAGTTTGGTTGCCTTCTTGGAGTGGATCACTCCATCTTGTCTTTCTACTAGAACTTTTTATTAAGATCGTTACAATTTAATCTAAAATTTTATTTGAATTTTCCTATCGTTGTTACTATCATATATTTTATTGAATTTTTTTTCCCTGGGAATTGGCTTCGTGAACAATAACTCACTTAGCACAAAAATTCGAGAACTTATATGAGACACGTATCCCATTTTATTTTTAAATTTGTGTCAAGTGAATTATTGAGTGTAAAAATCGAAGATTCTATATCTAATTAGATTCTAAATTAGATTTCAATTGGAGACCAATTTTCCGCCATGTGTTCATTTATTTTATTTTTTAATATTTGTGGCAAGTGAATTATTGGGTGAAAAAAAAAACACACACACACATACACAGATATATATATATATATATATATATATATATATAATGAGAAACCATTACATATTTTAGAAAAGTATGGTTTAAAAAAAATATAAGCTAATACTATGTATAATTTGAAACTCTTCTAAAAAAAATGTATGATTGTGATTGTTTTTAATTGTACTTGTGTATATGCATAGGGCTACACACTAGTTTTAGTTAATAGTCTTGTTAAGGAAAGTCATAAACTAAATAAATTACTGAAAATATGCTAATCCAAATGCACAAAACGAGTGTAGTTTGCTAATTTAAGAAGACAAAAGCTCATGAACATGCTGCCAAGAAGGGCTAATTAGAAGAGAAAAAGGGAAATTAAACTTTGATGCTGCTATCATGGATGTTGGGGTGGTCTTAATAGTAGCATGCAAGGATTGAAGATGGAAGATTCACTCATGCTTAGGACTAATTTTCTTCATCAGGGATGGAAATGCATTAAGGTAGAAGTCCAAGCTATGAAGCTAGCCTTACTTGCTCTATCCAATGCCGCCAATCTAAAAAGTCTAACTCTAAACCATATTTTAGAAGGTAATGTTGTAAATTTCTTAAATCTTTTGAACTATGAAGTCTTTTGAATTGTCGTCTCACTGGACTGAACTATTATTTCAACAATTGATGCTATGTGATCGACCCTAACTAATTTTGTTGAAGATCTTTAATCAATCTCAAAAAAAATTTGTGACCTAAGATTTGTTGATGTTGGGATATTACATTGTAAGAAGAGATCCAATTAAAAAATACAATTAATGCTGCTTAGTGCTTACAACTTGGCCCAATAGGCTTTTGAATGTAATAGGGTTGGACCTATTTGGCTATTTCCATGCCTAGGTTTCGGTTCACTTTTGAATGGCAGAGATGGATAAAGGCCCACTCATTCTAATAGAGAACATTGCTTGAGATGTAACTCAATTAATATAATCAAAGTAAGGGGGAGATTAATATTTTTTTCCCCTCAACCACAGATCTTTTATCCAACGAGAGGATAGATTATAGTTTCTACAAGGTTCAAATATGTTCCTCCCCTATTGCACAGAAACATCCATCAGCTACAACCTCTAGGATACGTTTCTTTTAACTCAACCTAGAGAACCCTGTCTTTCATGGGATGTGCATAAAATCTGTAGGTTTTTTTTTTTTTTGTTGGGGTGCATAAAATATGCAGTTATGTACACAAAAAGTATACAAATAAATATTTTTCATACTAATAATATTGCCTCACTACGTGTCAGCTTACAGGATGCATTGGAATTGGATGTTATGTTGGTTGACTTAGGGGAAAAAATTATTGCACCAAAACACAAACCTATTAATTAACCCAAAAAAGAATGTGATCTTAGCGTGGGTATTTGGTTCATATCTTTGACAAGTTTTAAATAATACTACAAATCATTCTCCAATTATGCACAAAGGTAAACTTTCAAAATAATGTCAATAACACTTTGCTTCAACCAGGTGTTGTTCAATTTCTTCTACAACCAAAAATAAATAAATAAAAAAAGAAGTGTTGTTCAATTATGTGAAGAAAAATGCACTCTAACTCACGATCGACGTTACATCACATTAATCATTTTCGACTTAGCAAAAATGATTAATCATCATTGAGCTTTGATTGGGTATTTGGATTCTCTTTTTTTCCTTATGTTTTTTAGGGGAGCTAAGTTGGGATGTCTTTCTCTACTCAAAGACTTTTATAATGAATTTAGCTGTCTCTTTTAAATCACAGCCTAACGTGTGAGCTTGCACCCTCCTAATGCTTCCCACGTCTCTTCCATGAGGTTGCACTCTCTATCTTTCCAAAAGCTTCCATAGAAAGTTTTAAGTCAAGAAAATCAGACATCAGATTGAGCAAAAGATATACAAAATTCTTAGACTTCTTTGTTCTTCAATAATACCATTGTTTAACAATTTCTATTTTGCTTGAAGTTTTAGATTGAAGATCTTCAATTAGAGGAGCTTTAGAGCCTGCAAGGTGGGATATCTGTTGATTGTTTATAGTTTATGACCAGAAAAGGATGAATAGATAGGAAAGCTTCAATCTTGGTATCAAAATCGAAATAATCTACAGAAAAGCTTGGATCGTATAGCGATATGAAGATGAGAGATTCAACATGCCTTGCAATAGTAGTCATTTTTTTGGTATTTCAGCTTTACTTATATTTATCACCAGTATCGAGAATGAATGTGTCGCGTTCAACCAAGACCATTCAAGGTATGTGTTGCAAAACCCTTTTACATTCTCATCGTTTGTTGTGTGAAGGCACTTACATTTGTTGTCTCAATAATCAACGTGTCACATAGACTCTCTGTGATCAAAATCAGTCACAATAAGGGGAAGAGTCTTGTGGTTAAGTGATGAATATATCTTATTACAACATACCAAGCCTTTGTAAGAATTAGTTCCACTAAACTCCCTCGTGCGCTATCCTTTATCACTCATTATCAAGAGTCATATAGCTGAACTGGTTAATGGCTCTTAGTATGTTTATGATATCCAAAATTCAAATATTTCATTCATTGTTATAACTATTGAATTATAAAATAATGAATAAATAAAACTTTTATTTTCTGACTTTCTTGTTATGTATATTAGAAGATACTTCATCCTAGGTATCTAGTTCTCATCGTATAAAAAATTTAAAATAATATGGGGATTTTGGTTTGGAGGGATTGAGACAAAAGTTACATTGTGAAGGCATCTATTCAGTATTAATAGACCAACCGCTTGATCACAACTTAATCACCATCTGAAGATGCTTGGTAATATTTTATCAAATGATTTATTTCCATTTGGATCTTGTGACATTTTGTCAAATTGATCAACCTTAAGATTTCCTATTTCCCTTTAAAATTTAAGTATAAATATGGCATTTATTATCCTACCAATTAAATGAAGTCAAGTGGCATAAAGTGTGATATAAAATTATCAATTATAGGTCAATATGTGTCACATAGTTTTTTTTTTTTTTTTTTTTTAAGATAGTTTCAACCTATAGCGTCCGCTCTTGATAATAGCTCTTTATTATCAAACCAAAACACCAATAAGTTTTTGATATAGACGAGGATTAAACTTCACATCTCTTATTCAATCATTAGAGACTTTACTAGTTAAACTAACTGGAACTCACGTGTCACATAGTATTTAAATATTTATCGCTTCTCGAGATTTAAAATTATCAATTAAGTTTTAGTTTTTTTTTTTTTTTTTTTTTTTTTTTTTTTTTTTTGAGATTCTCTTAATATATCATTTTTCAATTGATAATATAAATTTGGATGACAAAATTGAAATAGCCTCCTATCTCTAAACTTCTTTTTGGGACTTTCTTATAATTGCAGGTAAAAAACACAGGTTACCCGAATCAATCAACACGAGGGAAACACTCACTCCACCATTTCCACAATCCACTCAAGCAAAAGAAATCAACTGTGACCGCACTCACAATTTCTACGACATTTGTTCAATCAATGACCCAACAGTCCTAGACCCCACTACTTCAACATTCTTTCTAATGGACCCTATCATCTCTACCCCACAAAAGCCCATGGTGGAAAAATTGAGGCCCTATCCACGCAAATGGGAGAGTTTCACAATGCCTAGAATCAAGGAGGTCACCCTCATCTCAGGCCCATCAAGCCCAAAATGTAAAATCCAACACAAGGCCCCTGCCCTAGTATTCAGTGCGGATGGGTACACTGGGAACTTCTTCCATGACTTCAATGATATCTTCATCCCCCTCTTCATCACTGTCAATTCAGTCTATCCTGATCAAGATGTTGTTCTCGTGATATTGAAGGCTCGTGATTGGTGGGTTAGTAAGTATATAGAAATAATACATACTTTCAGTAAGTACTCTATCATAAACTTGGATAATGATAATATCACTCATTGTTTTCCTTCTGTCAATGTAGGCATGATAACACATGGCTTTATGACTATAGACCCTAAATTAACACCAAACTCAATAACCTTCACTCATTTCCGTGCCTTCCTAGACAAGGCATATGGCCAAAACCAAAACCAAAACCAAAATCATCCCTCTAAATTTAAACATTCAAAGTCTAGGCCAATTCTTGTGTTGGCTAGTCGAAGTGGTGGTGTTGGTCGTGTACTCTTGAACCAAAATGAAGTAAAACTTGAAGTTGAAAAAATTGGTTTTAATGTGATTGTTTTTGAGCCAAGAACTACAACCCCTTTGAAGGAATCTTATGCATTAATAAATTCGAGTCATGCAATGATTGGAATACATGGTGCAGCACTTACACATTCATTGTTTCTTCGACCTGGCTCTGTGTTTTTGCAAGTGGTGCCACTTGGGGCTGAATGGGTGTCACAGGTTTGCTTTGAAAAATCAGCTAAGGATATGGGGTTAGTGTACATGGAGTATAGGATAAAAGCAGAGGAGAGCAGCTTGATAGTGAAATATGACAAGGATGACACGATGATAAAAGACCCAGTTGCTTATAGAGGAAAGAATTGGTCCGCTGAGATTATGAGCATATATTTGAAGGAACAAAATGTTAAGTTGGATTTGGTTAGATTTAGGGAGTACTTGAAGGAAATGTACAAGACGGCCAAGAAATTCATGGAGAAAGAGGGATAGTGATAATGGTCCTGCATATTGAAAGGACACTAGATGATTTAATAAGTGTATTTTGTATTTGTATTTATTTTTTAATTCTTTTTGTTTATAATTCAGAGTTTGAGATAAAACAAAAACGGAAGCTTTGAGATAAGCATAAGAAGTTTGTTAAATATGTTTATTAAATGAATTTCTTATGGAGTGACCATTATCGCTCCGTTTGTTTTAATGGAAAACCTTGTGTAAAGATAGTTTTTCATGTTTTCCAGTGTTTGGTAGCATAAAAAGATATGAGTCAAAGGAAAACTATCTTTGGTCAACATCAAAACGTAAGACTTATTTTTAGAGATTATTTTCCATTAAATTTTTTTGAAAAACAACTATATCTCATTGCTAAATAAGGGAAGTTAGGAGGTTATTTTTCAACTCATTTACAGTTGCTATCAAACATTGGAAAATGAGATAGTTTTATAGAAAATACTTCTTGGAAAATGACTCGTTTTCTAGAAAACGTTATTATTGAAACAAACAGTGTCAAGAGTGCATGGTGGTAAAATTTGAAGGAAAAAATTGCGGACACAAAACTAATAATGAAATGGAGCTACTGCTTCTAAATTTTATAAGAAATTATCATTTCTATATTATATGAAAACAAAGGTTTTACATCAGATGAAGATCACACACTCAGGTTCCTCATCTAACATGAGAATGAATAAACAATACGATATCACCATTGCCTACTACACCCAACATATCTCTCTCTCGTTTGATTGGGTAGTTTAAGTTGTTTAAAGCACAAGAACAACTTAGTTTTAAATACATTTCATATAGGTGGACATAAAAAGGTTCCCATATAGGTGGACATAAGCAAAGATTAAAATCTTTTACTCCATTCTAATTCTCGGTTAGTTTTGTACTAAAATCTTTTACTCCATTCTAATTCTCGGTTAGTTTTGTACTAAAATCTTTTACTCCATTCTAATTCTTGGTTAGTTTTGTACTAGTAAATTATGTGAGAGAGAGAGAGAGAGAGAGAGAGAGAGAGAGAGAGTTTTTTTTATACAAGATAGAATTTCTACTCTAGCCTAATCTAAGTGTATATGTATAGAAAGAGAGAGAATTCAAATTTGAGAAATTACAAAGAAAATTTAAGTATCAACTTAATGAAATTGGTCCGTTCTAATCTTGATTTTTAGAGTTTCACAACAATTAGGGGAAAAAAAATCAAAGCCTTTTAATTTAATTGTCTAGAAAAACTACATTTTTAAACTTGAATCGACAGAGAAAGAGAAAGAATAAGAAAAAAAGTATGAATATATAATTTTTCGAATTGTAAGCTATGTTATTCTACCTCAAAACTAATTGATGATGAGGAAGATACACTTAGTTCTTTTATGGTCTTTGACATCACACTACGCAGGCCTGTTTTTAAAGTGATTGTAGGGAGTCAAATTGTAATTCCCCTAACAATCCCTCGCTCACAATGACACTCCCATGACTCGAACCCATGACCTTGGCTCTGATACTATATGTCAGATCATGAGCTATGTTATTCTACCTCAAAACCAATTGGTGATGAGGAAGATACACACAAGTCTTTTATGGCCTTCGACATCACACCACACATGCCTGTTTTTAGAGTGGTTGTAGGAAGTTAAATTGTGGTCCCCCAACATAATTGATGTAATGAAATAATGTCATGTTTGTATTTATTTAGAGGGGTAAACTATGATAGAAACCTTTTTATTAAAATCTGTTAAGTCTCAAACCATAACTTATTAACTTCATGTCGTGTCAGGTTTGTGGAATGTAATAGATTTTGCCACCTCTAATTGATGCCCCTATCGACTATGAAGATCCAAGCACAACATTAGCCAATCTAAATTCAAATCTTACATATACCAAGAAAGAAGCCAAAATTCATTGATGACTTTTTCTTTTCTTTTCTTTTTTTTTTTTTTTGAGAAAAAAATTCATTGATGACTTAACTTAATAGTTAAAAAACAATTTTCATATAAAAAGAATGTAATAAGTTTCAAATCCTATAAGTGGCAATGTAAATGTATTTTTAAATAATTTTAAACTATTAATTTTAAACCAAACTCTCTAAAATGTAACTAGCCTTTATATATAGAAATTCTTTAAATTTCATATCCTCACTATTTTTATAAAGGGCATAACTTTTTTTTTAGAAACATAAAAATAAATAAATAAATAAAAAACTTAAATGTAATACATTAGGTTCTCAATTAAATCGAAACATAACTATTTTTTAGAAACATAAAAATAAAAATAAAAATAAAAAAATTAAATGTAATACATTAGGGGTACGTTTAGTATGCTGTAATAGCTTCTGTAATGGAATAGTTATTCATGTGTAATAGCAATTCGGTCATTTGGTTGCATCTTTATTATATGGATTAGTTATTACATTGGAATAACTATTCTTTAAATTAAAGAATAGCTATTCCTTTTTCTTTTTTTTTTTTTTTGATGGGAAATCTAAAAGTCTTATTGGTCAATAGAAATAGATTTTACATCATGGATAAGAGCTTGCGCGATACAGCAAGGGTCCTCTTCAATCCAAGCAATATAATCAGCAATGCCAGATGCATGCTTAGCTAAGATGTGTGCTGGTACGTTGCCTTGTCTTCTAATATGAGAGTATCTCACACTCCTAAAATCCCCACTCATATCTAACATACCTTGGACAACTGAAGCTATTCAGGAAGGGGGTGGGGAAATATTACATAGTGCATTATAAACTACCAAAGGAGTCACCTTCCAGAATTACATCCCAAACCCCAACGTCTTTTGCAAACAGAAGACCAGCTTCGAATACTTTTGCCTCTGCCTCAATTGCACCCATTGGTGCTATGATTTTTCTGTATAAAGCTGCCACAAGCCTCCCTTTATCATCCCTAATAACCACCCCAACTCCCACTGTCTTTTGTGCTGAAAAGACAACCCCATCAACATTAAATGGATGTAATAGCTATTTCTTAGTGCATATAATAGGTTTTAAAATTAATATATTTCCAAAAATATAAAGTTTCCTTATACATTATCATTTACAAACTTTCCATATGTAACAACCAAATTTACAAATAGTAATAGTTATTCAATTACAATGTTTTCTATTTCCATTAATAAATATTACTATTTCAAATGTAATCTACATTCAGTATACCAAACGTACCGTAGATTCTCAATTAAATCGAAACACATGGTTGCATTGACCAATAAAGTAAAAGAGTAATGCTACAGACACAAACTATTTTACAAACATTTTACAAACTGCTTATGTGGCATACTCCAACTCAACTTTTTAAAAACTAAAATACCACGTCAGAAATTAACAAAGTAAATTAAAAAAAAAAAACCCCAAATAACGTTTGCAACAAAACCCTCTCCCTCTCCCTCTCTGCGCCTCCCTCTCTGCCTCAGCAGTACTGTACGGCGCCTCCATCTCAGACCAAGCCCTCTCTGGGCCTCCCTCTTTGCCTCATTGGTGCTAACAAACTCCTGTGACGGCGAAAAACCCAGGCCTCAAATCCTCTGCCTCACGCCCTCTCTCCTTGCCATACAAAACTTTAAAAATAAAATTGTCATATGGGATTGCAACACCGTAGTCGAGCATAAAATAATCCAATAAAATTAAAAAATTCTATCATATAAACTTTAAAAAAATTTTCATATAAAATTCTATCATATGAGATTGCAATACCTTAGTCAAGCATAAAATAATGCCATAAAATTTAAGAACTCTGTCATATAAACTTTAAAAATTCTGTCACATAGTTTCAAAAAAAAAAAAAAAACAAAAAAATTTCTGTCACATAAAGTTCTGTCATATGGGATTGCAACACCATATTCAAGCATAAAATAAACCCATAAAGTTGTCTTTGGTTGAGTTAGGAAAAAACAGCAGAATGTTGGCCTGTTTGACTACGAATGGTTTTCTTATCTAAAGCATGCACATCTTTGTTATCTAAAGTAGTTGAGGAATTACCAAAAGTAGAAGAATCAGAAGCATCAGATACCGAAGTGGGAGCATCATTCTCATCAGACGGGATTGCAACACCATTCTCAGCCATGGTTCCGGCGAGTTCTGCAACGATTCCAGCGAGTTGGTGGTGGTGTTGGTCGGAGTGTGAGAATTTTATGGCAAGGAGAGAGGGCGTGAGGCAGAGGATTTGAGGCCTGGGTTTTTCGTCGTCACAGGAGTTTGTTAGCACCAATGAGGCAAAGAGGGAGGCACAGAGAGGGCTTGGTCTAAGATGGAGGTGCCGTACAGTACTGCTGAGGCAGAAAGGGAGGCGCAGAGAGGGAGAGGGAGAGGGTTTTGTTGCAAACGTTATTTGGGGTTTTTTTAATTTACTTTGTTAATTTCTGACGTGGTATTTTAGTTTTTAAAAAGCTGAGTTGGAGTATGCCACATAAGCAGTTTGTAAAATGTTTGTAGAATAGTTTATGTCTGTAGCATTATTCTAAAGTAAAAACAATGTTGTTATTCCCAAGAATAATTGGATTCAATGCAGCTATGCCTTTAAATTTAATTGAAAAACCTAACATAATGCACCTAATTAATGAGCTGTACATAAATTTTACCCTCTTTTAAAACAATAGGCTTCTTTGTGTAGAAAGATATGTAAAATACATTTTGTAGTGCCTACTTTTATGAGCTCAATTGTGTTGTTTGGAGGGCACCCACATTCAAGTAAGCTTGATCAACCCCTTTCCTACATCCCACTTTAGTTCTATCTTTTGATTCTTTTCTTCTCTAATCTCCTAATCAATATTTTTCTTGTTCATTCTAGTTCTCATTCTTTTCCATTGGTGTTTTCTTTGAATTTGTAATCAAAGTTGTTTTTTGTGAATTGACCTTAATTAAACAATGACCATAGTTGTTAATTGAAAGCCTGGTCATTTTCGTGTACTAATTAATCTGGGGTTTTAGTTTTAATTTTATTATAGTCCCAAGAGCACAATTCTTACATTACATACATACGTTAATTCTCCAAATTAGATTTTTAGTGCTTGAATTCTTCTTCTGCTTCTTCGTTCTGAGCCCAATTATATATATGTTTAAATAAAAACCGAAAATAATTAGACATTTTGAAGCATGAATAGATTTCATTTTTTCCACTTCTTTCTTTTGGAGGACCCTTATTTATCTTGATAGTAATATTACTAATTTTATCAACTATTAATTATAACTATTAATAACTAGTTCTTTCACTTGTATTATGTGCATGTTTAGAGACTCTATTATTTTTAATTAAAAATTAATATTTTGAAATTATAGTAACAAGAAGTAGTTATATTTTGAGTGTATAGCACATGTCCTGATTTTACATATAGAATTTGATTTTTAAAACATCTTTTTTTACTTAATTTTTTATTGAATATTTTCTTTTGAGAATTTGGCCCTTTTATGTGGGTGTATCTATGGGGTATAGTATTTTGTGAGAGTAGAATTTGATGGGTGTGGGGTCAAAAACACAAAGCTATAGAATTAGCCTTGAGTTCAAGATCAACACAACTAATTTATAATGTATGGGAGACAGAAATTCACAATGAGAAGATTAATAAGATGGTTGAAGGTAAAGACAAGAAAATCAAGACTTTTTATATATAAGAATCGTACTCCCAAGGTACAAAGAGGGGTTCCAAAGGATGAATACAAATGAAAGACTCTTCATTTTTTTCTCTTTCCTTAGGTTTTTTTTTTTTTTTTTTCCTAGACCCTTCTCCTGCTGCTCTCCTCTTCCTTTTATAGTCATTCTTCTCTTCTTCCAGTTGTCCAATTATTAGCTAGATTTAGGGGGATACTTGTCTCATCAACACCTTCCCCTGCCATTCTTTGATCATGAAAATGGACTTTTGGGGATGTTTTCACTGTTCAAACTAGTTATTTAGCATTTAATGTGGCTACATTAGGTGAGGAGAGCCTTAAATGCAGAGGTAACTGTTACATTGGGTTCGGTATTTTCCTCTATATATTCCTCAGGAAAGTAGGTGAAAAAGGGGGATCATCGGCTAAGCAAATGGTTGCTTCTTGGTTAGGCCATGTGCTCCTTAAGAAGATAGGTTTCACGGATTATCTCGATAATGGGCCCAATTGATCTTCTCTCAATGGAAGGCTTGTTCATCCTTTCTCAACCCCTAGGCAGAGCCCATTTCACGGATGGGGTTTCTTGGGACTCTCTCCTCGAGTCAAGATCCTCGGAGAAGACTTTTAGGTCCACTTCCCCTCAATGGGGCAGTTTTAAAATTTTCAATTTGTCTTTTTTTTTTTTTTTTTTCAATATGATTAGTTTTTGAAGTATAAAAAATGTAGAAGCTAAAGAGTTCCCCTATTATATATATTAATTTATTATTTTACTAAGGTGAGTTAGTTTTTTTCTGGACTTATTTTTCACCTTTTTTTCTCAAATGAACATTCAAAATTGCTAGAGAGTCCAGACATTTTTTCCATCAACATATTAATTAAAGATATATCTAAAGCTTCCTATATGCAAGTAATGAAGAGATTAAGTTTAGCAACTACAACATGTCTGTCGTTTTTGGTGTTTATCTATGTCCATCTCAGTCTCATAGCTATAACGAATTTGGCAATCTTTTAAGGTATATCCAAGGTAGTCAATACCGTACCAACTAGTATGTACCGTACCAGCTGGTATGTATCGTACCAGTATGTATACTGGTATCGATATATCAACGTTTCGTACTGGTTTAAATACCGGCCGTACCGACCATGTACTAGCCATACCGGCCAATTTCATACAATATCGGCCAGTACCGGGTGTACCGGCTGGTACAGAAAAAAGTTTTTTTTTGGCTAAATTCCACAAACCACCCTTGAAGTTTATGATAATACCAACTAAGTCCATAACATTTTAAAACCTACCAATTTCATCCTAAAAAGACAATTTTGTCCCTGAACTTAAAAAAAACCTAAACGCCGTTACTTTTTTTTATTTCCTCTCCCCCTCTCTTCTCTATCTCAGAACCCTCTCTCTCTACAACGCCAAGGCCATGAAGGACCTCCGATCTTGCATGGATGCCAACGTGTCCCTCACTCTCAAGAAGACAAGTTGATCAAAGTCAAGCTTGAGGCACTGTGGACCGGACCAAGACCTCCGTGGTGAACGAGTTGAGGAAGAAGCTGAAGGATTTGATTGAGAGTTTCAATAATCTCCGGCAACAGATCTCGTCCGAGTATCGAGAGATCGTACAACGTCGGTACTTCACTGTCACCGGCAAAAATCCCGACGACAAAACCATTGACCTTCTTATTTCCACAGGTCACCTTTTGTTTCAGACACTTTTCGAATTTTCTGTTGAGATTTTTAGGAGATTTCATTAGGAATTTTCAAAGGGATTTATGTGTTGTTTGGCTTGGATTTTTGCTTGTTTTTCAGGGGTTTTTGTTGGGATTTTTAGGAGATTTCATTGGGAATTTTCAAAGGGATTTATGTGTGTTGTTTGGCTTGGATTTTTGCTGTTTTTTCTTTTTTTTTTTTTGGGTTTCTATTGGTTTTGAAAAAGATTTTTATTGGTGGTGTTGTTGATGCCGGTGACCAAGTCATGGGCTTTACCGTGGCTAAGGTTCCATTACAAATAGAGTTCTGAGATGGAAAACTCAGAGAAAGAGGGGGAGAGGAAATAAAAAAGTAACGGCGTTTTTTTTTTTTTTTTTTTTTTAAGTTCAGGGACAAAATTGTCTTTTTGGATGAAATTGGTAGGTTTTAAAATGTTTTGGACTTAGTTGGATATTATCACAAACCTCAGGGGTGGTTTGTGAAATTTATCCTTTTATTTTTATTTTTTTAAGTTTTGTAATATTTGAATTTTTGTTATGGCAGAATGGTAACTTATTTGTATTAACTTATTAGTATTATTTGTTTTCTTAGTATGCAATGGTAACTTTTAAGCTTTCTATTTTTTATATTTTTTTTCTTTTAATTGATACTAAAGTCTAAAACCATGAATAATTAGTTCTAAATTAAGGAAATATTTTATGGTAAACTTTTATATTTATTATAATATACACACACACATACATACATACATACATACATACATATATATAAATATATATATATATATATATATTTATTTATTTATTTATAAATATAAAAAATAGCAGTAAACCCGAAATGGTACATCGGTATCCGAAATATATCGTACCGCTGGCTAAACCAGTACAGCCTCCAGTACGGAATTGACTCCCTTCGGTATATCATATATGCCCTCTTAAACTTTCTATTTCTTTCTTTCTTTTTGGTTTTTCTTTTTGGATGAATTAAACCTCAAAATTCTTCTGGAGTTCCGCTTCACATAAGCTTGCATAACACAAATGCTCTTATTCTTTGCCAAAACTACCAAAATGCATGACACCAAATGCTTTTACTTATTTGTGTTTCTAATTTTGGTGTATAACAATAAAAAAAAATAAAAAATAAAAAAGTCATTTTTCTCATCTAATCAAGTCAATTTATCCATACTAAAGTCATCTGTTATAATAAATACATGAAGAAATCTATAAATACAACTTTTGTACTCTAATTTTGATACGATTGATTATGAGTGTTTTTTTTGGACTGTAAGTTGTGACACTTCATCTCAAAACTAATTGGTAATAAGAAAGATACTCTCAAATCTTTTATGGTATTCAATATCAAACCCCATGGATCTATTTTTAGAGTGGTTGTAAAGAGATGACTTGTGGCTCACCAACAATCCCTCCCTCACAATGACACTACTGCGACTCAAACCCATGACCTTGGCTCTGATACCATTTGTCAAATTGTGAGTTGTAGCACTCCACCTCAAAATCAATTGGTAATGTAGAAAACACACTCAAATTTTTTTATGGCATGGGATTCAACATCACACCCCATGAACCTATTTTTAGAATGGTTTATAGGAAGTCAAATTATGTTCCCAACACTTTTAGTCACATTTTGAGCATAGTATGTTGAATTTTTTTTTTTTTTTTTTTTTTTTTTTGAGAATCAACCAAGTATGTTGAATTGATAGTGATATTCATTACTTCTTCTCCTTTTTCTTTTTTCTTTTTTCTTTTTTTGACAGAATTAAATCGCTTTAGAGTCGTATTTTCACAGAGCCAATTAGAACAAGCTGGACAAATCACCTGCAACCGTTCTCATGCTTACTATGATCTGTGTTCAGTCGATGGTCCCACACTGTTAGAACCAATCACCTCAACTCTCTATGCATTGGACCCCATCAACTCTACTCAACAACCCGTATGGTTGAAAACTAGACCATACCCTAGAAAATGGGACAAAGGAGCAATGTGCACAGTCAAAGAGTTGACTCTCACCTCAGCTCCACACAGCACTAAATGCAAAGTCACACACAATAGTCCAGCCTTAGTATTCAGTGCAGAAGGGTACACTGGAAACTTCTTCCATGATTTCAGTGATGGGTTTGTTCCCCTCTTCATCACCATCAATTCTCTCTTCTACAATCAAGATGTCATACTTGTGATCTCTGATTGCAATGATTTATGGTGGCCCCAAAAGTATGCTGAAATTCTTGCTCAATTCAGTCACCATCCAATCATTGATATCAAGAAAGAGAGTCACACATTGCTTCCCATCGGCAATCATAGGGCTAATAAAACATGGGCCCATGATTGTGGATCCCACATTACTACCTCACCACCCAAAATCCCACACCGATTTTCGAATTTTCCTAGAAAATTCATACAAGAAAAAAGGTGGTGATGATGTGCTAATTATATCTTATAATAGGCCACAACTTGTGTTTGTAATTCGAAAACTTGACGTGGGTAGAGCAATTTTAAACAAAAATGAAGTTATAAATGCAATTGAGGAAGTGGGGTTTGATGTAAATGTTCTTGACCCAACAACAACGCACACATGTATGGCTAAGGCATTTAAGCTAGTTCACTCTAGCCATGCAATGTTGGGGGTTCATGGTGCAGGACTAACACATATGTTGTTCCTAAGGCCAAGGGCAGTGTTGGTGCAAGTGTTGCCAATTGGGGTACATTTGCCTTCGAATATTAGTTTTAAAGGGCCAGCAAAGAATTTGGGATTGGAGTACATGGTCTACAAGGTAAAAACAAAAGAAAGAAGCTTAGCTGAAATATATGGGACTAATGACTTGGTGCTAGAGAATCCAGATGCTTATGTTAATGGGAATTATAGTAATATGAGGGTATACATGAGGACCCAAAATTTGAAGCTTGATATTGTGAGGTTTAATAGATACTTGGTGAAGGTATACAAGGAGGCTAAGAAATTCATGGACATGGAAAATGAGCTATCATTTTTATTTGGGAGACCAAGACAGAATTCAGCTTTGTTATAGCTTATTCAGCTAATTTCATTTATGTTCAACTTTACCCCAAAAAAAAAAAAAATTTCTTTGATGGTACCATAACTATATTTTTGTCAAATAAGTTTTCCCCAAATATATAGTTGAGCCACCAAGGAAATGGGAAAATTATGTCAACTATATTTTCCGTTCTACCCTAGGCGCTGTGTACAATTCATTATTCATGATATATGATCTAGGAAATCACATGTTCAATGCGTTTAGATTGAAGCATATGCTTAATTATTGAATTTTTTAATTAATTATTGAATATCCAATAATTAACTTTTTTCTTATAATCATTGTCTAGAGGAAAAATAAAATTAAATAACAGGTGAAAGTGAACGTGAAACTGTGAAAAAGGAGTACAAATCTTTCAAATATAGTAGCCTACTCGCATTTCCTACACTTTATTAACATTTTTTTACATGTATTAGTTGCATCGATAATCAGCAATGCATGGATCCAATTTGTTATCTTATGGAGAAAATCATTGAGGATTTGTCGTGCATTTTAAAACAAATTCTCTTAAAAAAAGTCAAGAGTCTTGTATTTCAATTAGTTAACACTTCTTAATATTTCCAATATATTCACGGTTCAAAGCCCTCATCTCCCATTATAATTATCAAATTATCCAATGAAGAAAGAAAAAAAAATTGAAAGAAAAAATTGCAATCTACAATCAAACTAGGAAAGACGTCAGCATGGATTTTTTTTTTTTTTAAAAAAAAAGGACAATAAATCTAGGAAGTAATTTCCTGGATTTCCATTTTGAGCTATCTTAACCCATTAGTAACCTTCTTTTAATTTATTCTTTTTTTTTAAGGGCTCACCCTAATGACTAACGAGCTTCACTAATATTAAGGCATTGTTATGTTAAGAAATTCATAATCCAATTCGATCCACGCACATACCTAATTACAATCAATTTTAAAAAAATGTCCATATGGAAATTATTTATTTTTTAATGGAAAATAAATCTAGGAAGTATTTTCTTAGATTTCCATTTTACTCATTTAGCCCCATTATTAACCTTTTCTTTCAATGGCTTACCCTAATGACTGATAGACTTCAATAATATCAACGCTTCAAACATCAGTTTTTTTTTTTTTTTTTTTTTTTTTTCAAAATTAATAATCAACATCGGTCTAATTGAACAATCATTTAAAGTGAGAGATATTGTGGCCAATTATCCTCCACTCTATTGTTGACCTATCATTTTGTTTACACATCACAATTTGCTAAACTCCACTTGCCAATTCATGCATTAAATTCATCGCAAGTTGTAGGGTGATGGGCTGTGCTAGTAGTGTTGGGCTGCTTCCTACTGTACTAGGCCCAAGTTTTCTAGATAAGGGAGTTGGGACCGGTCTAACTGTAACTCAATTTGGTCTGGCTTGTGCGCATACTATGCCTGGTTTGCCAGGAACGTGCTTGCGGCAGACAAAGTTGTTTCAGACAAGTTGTGGCAAACAAACATAATAACAAAATATATATATATATATATATATATATATATATCTGGCTACTTAGTAGGAAATGACCAAATGATCCCAAACACAATCACAGTAATAATAATCACTTTTACAAAAAAGAAAGAACAAAAGGGAGCAAATAGTAATATGTATGGGATAATCAGGAGATAAAGAAATCAGTTTGAATCTGGTCCATAGGAGCAAAACCAGAGAGGAAAAAACGTTTTTTCTCAACGCAAGTAATCTCTCAGGAAAGTCCTGCTGCGGAGATTAACTACCTTGAAGCAAACGAACCTAAATGGTTGATGCACAAGGGCTTCTTTTGGTTTTGACAGAGAGCAGGATTTCGTGAGGGAGAGAGGGAATCCATCTACTGGTGCATGCCTGCCGTTCTAACTCTCCCTCTATTTTTTCTTTCTGGTTGTTTTCTTTCTTTCCCTCACACTTGTTTCTTTTCTATTTCCTGGTATCTCTTTTTGAATTCCTATTTCTTAGTTATGATTCCCATTGTTGCTCCGTTTTTTGTTCACGACAAGGTTCTCCTTTTATAGTGCTTGCCATGGCCGAATTTTACTGTTTTAGCCCTTAACTTCCTTTGTCTAGTCTGGGTGTACTGGCCAACCACCACTAGTCCGTCTGTGTGCCACCCCTCCATCACCAAACAAAGAAGGGTATTTTGTTTGTTTATCTGTCATGGCACCGTTTCCTGCTACGGTTTGGTTCTTTCTCTCTCCCTATCCCTCATGGCATGCACCTAGTGGTTCCAACTTAGCTTGCTTCTTTTAGGTAATATGTCATCCCAGCAGGACACTTCCCCCAAAAGAGCCTAAGCCGGAACTTCAAAAATAGATTTTTCCTCTCTCTCCACCACCAAACCATGTCCTCTTACCTCTAACCCACAACCTTAACATGCCCTGTATTGGCTGGATACAGGCTAGTGGTGCCTGAGCCTTGCACGTATCTCCTTTCCATGTGTGTCCAAAATCTACCTGCTGGTCATTCGCCTGCGGTGGTCTGGAGGCTTGCCTGCATAGTCTGTCGTCCATTCCTTTTAAACTTTTATGTGAGTTGCTTTTCGATTTCCCGCTCCCTTAAGGAGCTAGGCTTTATTTGATACTGGGTCTTACATTTCTTTCGGCCCATTTCTTGATTACCCTTATTTCATGCCATATTACTCTGTCATTCCGACTGTAATGACTCAATCCTGTTGAACCTCTTTAGGCCAGCCGTTTACTCTTTCCCCCAGTGGCTTAGTATGGCCATTGGTTTTCTAACTTATGGGCTCTTGTGTCCCTTTTGTCTTCCTCTTGCGCATCCTTGGCCCACTTGCTTTCTTTGGGCTTCCTTCGCCCTTTTACTAACTCTGCATTCCCATGGACTTTTACTAACTTCATTGGGCTTTCCTGGCCCAATTACCTTATTCTCATTCTTCGGGTTCATGGGTCTGCCATTAACCCCTTACTTTTTTTTGTTTGCATTACTTTGGGCCTACGGTGACCCTTTCTCACTTTTCTACATTATATGCTGCCCATGGATATGCTATTTCTCTCTTTCCGAGCTTCTTTAAGTCCATTTGCCTTTTCAAGACCCATCTATTTATTTCATGAACCTGTAATCCATTATTCCTGCCATTTGGGCCTAATAGTTTTATCATCTGTTTGTCAATTTTTTACTGCCTTTGTCATTGGGCTTTCTTCTTTCTACTTGGATTCTCAAAAATCACCCTCAACACCAGTCATAAGTTATATTTCAGTCATGTTATTGGCAACCTTTGGTTAAGATAGTATAATTGCATAAATCAACAAACTCATTTCTCTTTTTGGTTCCTAATCACTCTAATGTTCAGTCTTTACGTTGGTTAATTGTTTTTTATATAGCAAGTTTGTAAATTATGAGCTACTTTCTAAATAATGTTGATCAAAGTGATTTTTTTTTTCTTCTTAACTTATGGCGTTCACTCCTGATTATAGATCTTTATCATCAAACCAAAACACTAATCAATTTTTGGTGTAGGTTAGAATTGAATCTCAGATTTCTTATTCAATCATAAAAAACTTTACTAGTTAAGTTAATTGAAACCCACAAAGTGAATATTCTTTAAACATTCTAAATTAGTATCTTTTGTTAAATAAATTAGATTACAAAAGTAGATAAAACTAATAGTTTTAAAATTTACAAAACATATAAAATTTTACTCAACTTTAAATAATTTAAAGAAAAAAAGTCAAAAACGTCATTTTACAATTTGCATGCCTAATTCTATACAAGTCAATATAAGAAAAAGGGTAAATTGCAAATTACATCCTTAAGGTTTGGGGATGATTGGATTTTACACCCTGACATTTCAAAACTTGGATTTTACCCCCTGAAATTTATGGTTGTTTGGATTTTACACCCCCAAATTTGAAATGTAGTGTGTAAGATCCAAACAATGCAAACCTTTAGGAAGTAAAATCCAAATACTCCTAAAATATAGGGGATAAAATCCAAATTCTGAAACATTAAGCTATAAAATCCAAACATCATCAAACTCCAGGGGATAAAATCCAAATTCTGAAATTTCAGGATATAAAATCCAATCAACCTCAAACTTTAGGGGTATAATTTACAATTTACCCTAAGAAAAATATCCCTTCAAACAAAAATATAAGAAAAATATAAAAATAATAATAGAAACTAACAGAAAACCTTATTTTTTTATGGATGAAAAAAGCAATAATGATTTCTAACTCCTAACCACAAAATTTGAAATTGATTTTTCTTCTAAAAATAAGAGAATAAAAATATAGTGTACATGTGTATAATTCTCCAAATACCAAAAAATATATTTTTTAATGAGACTTACTTATCTATTCTTAGGGAAGTATGTCATTAATATATTTTGGTTTAATGTGTTACCTATAATTTTTTTTTTTAAATATATTTTAACTTATGACGTCTACTCCTAATCATAGTTCTTTATTATCAAACCAAAACATCAATAAGTTTTTTGTGTAGGATCCCAAATCTTTTATTCAACTATCAGAGAATTTACCTATTAAATTAACTGAAACTCACATTTGTTAATTATATTAGTTCACACAAACTATCTATTCTTAGAAACATATACCTTAAATATACTTTGATTTAATGAGTTAGGTGTGACATAAATGTAACAAGAGGGAAAAATTATATAGCAATCATTTACATTAACATCGTAGAATTTTATTAAAATATTTGGGGAGAGGGGGGGGGGGGGGCATTAACTAAAAATTTACATCTAATTCATTTATTTAAAAATTAAATGAGTGTGGGGGAGGACCCTCAAAAAGTGAGGTTACGCCACCGTCTCCACCCCCCTCTCTCCCCCACCCTAAGACCTAAAATGTCATCAAGAATGAGCCAACAAGAGACTCTTTAAGGATAGAATTGATAGGTTTCTCTTTGGATTTAATTTATTAAGGGAATATTTTGTATGAGTGGATAATATTGTTCATAAATTTCTCTTGGCAATCCTTCTTTTATGCTTGTCATGGGAGAGATTTACTCCGTGATCAAGGTTTGGGGTTCAAAAATTGAATCATGGCGTACATTCTCTCCCCATTATAAATAATATCTAGTAACGATAGCTATCCATCTCGTGAATCTGAATGATTAGATAAGGATTGAATACCTTTCCATATGGGAAATTCATGGAAAGGATATTCCAAATTCTTCCATCACATTTTCTTTAGAGTAAAAACTAGTTTACACATTCTGTTATATACACACTGTCACACACTTACTCAAACTATACATAAATAGTAACAATTTCCAACTTGAAAACCGTAATTTCAAGTCACAATTTATGTACAATTTGAATGTGTATAATAGGATGTGTGTTACCACCCTTTTCTTTAATAATAATAATAATCAATTATAGTTAAAATGTTAAGACTTTCATTCAACTAAAAAACTGTATAAATATTAAAATTCATTGGGAATTTCAAACTTATGACATTTTTTTTACTTGAAAACCAAATAGATGGCAATATAATATTAAAGGCTGTTTGTCTCTTAAAAAATCATTAATGTCTAATTTCATATTTATAGTCAATTAGTCCCATAGCTTTCATGCCATTAAATGCCAAAGCTTTAATTGATTCCCATTAAAAGAAAAGACAAAAAAACAAAACAAAACTTTGTAATTGATGTGAAGAAGTTAAGGATACTTTAAATTATATTTATTAGGCCTCATTTATTATTCTTATTATTTAAAAGATTAAATTATGATTTTACAATAAGTCTAACCCACCTAATTTCACACACGACTATGTGTTAAGATTCAATTAATTAAAATAGCGTTACTGATAAACCTATGTGATAGTGATGTTGTGAATTTCTAAAGACTATTTTGAGTTCTTTAGTGTAACTTTACTATGAAATTCTAAAATCTTGTTCATTCATATTGAATTGATTATATTGAATTTTGCCATATCATTAACTAAGGTTAAATTGTATATTTGATATTTAACATTAGACATTTGTTTCAAAATCATTTGTATACTTTAAAATTTTCCACTTTAGTCTTAATAATTTTGAAAATATTTTAATAAGGTCAACATCGTCATTTGACAAATGAAAAATTGTGACGTGACAAACAAAACTAATGCCACATTATAGGTTCTACATTATCAAAATGATGAAAAATTATTTAGTATTCCCTAAATATATTGACTTTCTACTTCATTTCATATGAATAATAGATTTTACCATAAATTTAGATTCTACCATAAATTTAATTAGTAGAGACCGTCATACTCATTCATATAAGACGAGAAAGTATGATGTCATATTGATTACTAAATAATTACTTCAGAATGACATTAGTTTCATTATTTTCTTATGCTACATCATTATTCTC